>NW_023277141.1:2235881-2465881 GCF_003668045.3 Cricetulus griseus | reverse complement strand
AAGCCTCGGCAGATATCAGCCTTGTTGGAGTTGACGTTAAGTATATAAAACAAAATATTTCTTAATTCTTGGTGACAGAGTGTTGTATGGACAGATGAGGGAGGGTTTTCCCAGGGCAAGGTACCAGATGTTTATGAGAGGAATCTGGGAACATTGAGAGCCTGAAAACTATTTATCTGGATCGAAAGTTTGAACCATTTTGCATGGATCCCATTCAGCTCACTGGAACTTACATGAAAACTTTGGGTTTGCAAAAAAAAATAAATTGGAGACACTTCAGCTGCCTTTTTGATACAACCATCTTGACTGAAAGCATTCACATGTTTGAAAAAGAAGTGTATCTATAGGACAATAAAAACACCTTAATTTTGCCATTTTATAGTGGGTTAGCATGCTCTTCAATACTCTGACAGAGACAGAAAAACACACAGCAAGGGAGACACATGCAAACAGCCAGACAAAAGGAACAGATTTTATACAGAACAGTCCTGAGCAAGTCCAGAGCTGCTGCTATTCATCCATGCTGCAGAGGCAAAGAGAGAAGACCCCAAAAAGTGTGAGAGAGTAGGACAGAGATAAAGAGAGACAAAGACAGAGACAGAGTTTCAGAGTGAGAATAAGAGTGCCTAAGTGTCTTGGGATCTGATGTTAACAGGGTCTTTAAAGCTGCTTGCAGACTTAGTAACCATGGATGCCTGGATTGACAGAGAAGTGCCTGAGTGAGTGCATCAAGACAGGTGCCATGGAGAAGCCATCCAGATGCCTGCACCTTTCATTCCTACCTTCCCTGAATACTGAATATTGCGGTTTTAGAAATGGCAATTTAGGGAATATGGATATCGAATTCTCAAGATTGCATCCTGCTGAAGTAGGGCATTGACATTCATTGGGGACCTGAGAATGTTGTGGTAGCACCAAATCCTGGAATATCTCTTTTTCCCTTTCTTGGACAGGTCAGGTAACACTCACACTGTTCTCCTAGAATTCAACAGATGTCAGAAGTGGAGGAGATGAAATTAAATTTAGAAATCATGGTATGAGAGCAATGACAGGACCGATGATGGGGAGATTTGCAAAAGATAGATCCCAGATGATGAAGAAAGGTATCTGGGTTCATAAAAAGGCTGAATACTATTTTTCTGGAGTGTATCTTTGGACCTGTTTGCATGGGTCCCATTCAGCACCCTGGAACTTAATTTTTCCATTGTAAAGAAGTTTAGCATGCTCTTCAGTACTCAGAGTGACAGATAGCCACACACACACACACACACACACACACACACACACACAAACAACACACACAGAGAGAGAGACAGAGAGAGAGACAGAGAGACAGAGAGAGAGAGAGAGTGATAGAGAGCATTACACATACACACAGACAGATAAAAAGCTCAGTTGAGGTGGAGACCAGTCCAGAACAATTACAGCTTCAGGTATTCACCCAGGGTGCTGAGGCAAAAAAAAGAGGACTACACAGAAGCTAGACAGAGACTTTTGCTTAGGGTAGCAGGCAAACATATTTCACAGCAGTTTGAATTATAGATTCCCACCCAGGGTGTAGAGACATATACAGAGAGACAGAGAGAGTGAGAGACAGAGACACACAGAGATAGAAACTGAGACAGAGACAGAGACATTGAGTGCTAGAGAGAGAGTTAGAGAGTGAAATGACAGATAGACACACAGACAGGCTTGGATAAGTGCATTATACATCCAGAGGCTGGCTACCAAAATACTCATGGAAGAAGCTGACTCTGCATAATGAACTTAGTCCTGCTGCTGACATCATCTCTTGCACCCAAGTAGATGCAGTCACATGATCTTTCAATCTAATCTATGAAATGGTATTTAAACCTTCCTGAAGAAGCTAACCATGGAAAACTCACCTTTATCACAGTATTGTGATTCCTTTCATTCTCTTAGTCCATTTATATACTCCGTAGTGTACTTGATAGTGCTCCACAAAATGGCATTGAACAGTTTTTCCACGGTAACTGTAGCAGCCCGATTCCCTTTAAGGTAAGATGCACTTACAATGGGGGTGGCTGAAGGAGGCTTGTTACCCAACATCTCAGAATACAGAGTCAGCCTTAACTCATCTACAATTGTGGAACAAAAAATGCCTAAACCATTGAGTCTACACATGGGTCTGACACCCACAGTTGATTCATCAAATGTGGTGGTGGACCTCTTCCTTGGGAAACACACTGCGTTCTTGGGGTGTTTCATCATTCAGTTATCTCCAGAAAATACCTCTGCAATGTCCCGATCAACTGAGCCTGGGTATTAAGAGAGAGAGCCTCCATGGCCTTCACAGTTCCAGAGTTGTTCTTTTGTTTACATGGAAGGGGAAAGCTTGCTATGGAGACGGAACCCTGAGCAATGGAACAGGAATCTTAGAATGTCCCTGAACTTTAGATTTTCTGACATGGTTGGAGAGGTTGAGTGTTGCAGACAGGAGAAGAGATGAAGAGGTCCTAAGGAAGATACCAGAGACAAGATAGCAGAGAGGACTTTGAAGGCAAGAGAGAGAAAAATACATTAGTTGTGGGTAGGCATCTGTCTTTTAAGGGTCCTATAATCATGCCTGCACACTTAGTACCCATGGAACCCTGGACTGAAGAGAGTACTGGTTGAGTGTGTGCACCCTTCCGTGTTTCGTGGGCATCACAGAAGCCAAGACCTTCATTCCCACCTTCATTTACTATGAAAATTTGGGGTCTTAAATTTGGCTACTTTGGGAATAACGATGTCGAGTTCTCAAGACTACTTCTTTTTGAAGTAAGGGCATTGACCAACTTTGGAGGCCCTGAGAATAGTGGGGTAATAACACAGCCTGGCAACCCAGGACAGAGAAATGCCGATAGGCCTTGGCATTTCATAGCCTGTTGCTGAACACGGATCCTGGGCTAGCAGTTCCACGGCTGGGTCCTCTCATACTCAAGGAGTATGCTGTGTATGCCTCATGAACTCTGCTTTGCTTCTGACATCATTTGATGCACCCAAGTACCTGTAGTCCAATGATCCTTCAATCTAATCTAAGACATGGAATTTAAATCTTCCTGGTAGAAGCTACCATGCAAAACTCAAATTTCATTCACTAATGTGTGTCTTTTCATTTTCTTAGTTCATTAATACACAACCTGGGGAATATGACATTCCTCCTTAAAAGCATTTGAACAGTTTATCCAAGGTAACAGTAACCAGAAGGATGCCTTAATCATAAGAGGTATTTCACTTGGGCTAGGCCGAAGATGGCTTGGTACATCCAATCCACAATCTCAGAGTCAGCTTGAACTCATGGGCAAAGGCAGAACAAAATTCCTGAACATTCAAGTAGACACAGAATACCTATTTTTGGAGGGAAGAAACTGCCGAGGGCATAATCCTGAAACCACAAATGATTCAGCGAATGTGGTGTTGGACTTCATCCTTGGACTGAATACCAACCTGAAGGGGTGTCTCACATATTGGTCAGACCAAGAAAATGATCTCTGCGGATTCCCACTCATCAAAGTATGGCATGGTGAGAGATCACAGAGAGAGACCCTCCATGGCATTCTTGGCCATAGTATTGGTCTTTTGTGTATGTTGAAGGGGAAAGCACGAAATGGAAACTGAATACTGAGCAATGGAATATGTACCTATGAAATTCACTGAACAAAGGATTTCAGGCAGGGTGGGAGAGGGAAGGTTGGGGAGAGAGAAGATACATAGAGATTCAGAGAAATAGCAAAGAGCAGATAGCAGATAGGATATGGAAGGGGAGAGGGAGAGAGAGAGAGAGGGAGAGAGAGAGAGAGAGAGAGAGAGAGAGAGAGAGAGAGAGAGAGGAGACAGAGTGAGTAAGAGAGCATAAGTGGTTCGGGATCTGTGTTTTAATGGGGTCTTTTAAGGTGGCCTGCAGACTTAGTAACCCTGAAAGCTGGAATGAACAGAGTACTGCCTGAGTGAGTGCATCATGCCAGTTGCCTTGGACAGTTCAGCCTGATGCCTGCACCTTTCCTTCCTACTTTCATTGAATACTGACTGTTGGGGTGTTAGAAATGACAATTTAGGGAATAAGGATATCGAGTTCTCTAGATTTCGTTCTGCTGAAGTAGGGCATTGACCAACATTGGGAAACTGATAATGTTGAGTTACTACCACATCATGGAGTATCTGTTTGTTCCTTCCTTGGACAGGCCAAGTAGCACTCACTTGGGTCTCCTAGATTTCAACAGATGTCAGCAGTGTAGAAGATGGAGGTATGTTTGGACACAAAAGTGTATTTGAACACCTGGTATCAGAGCAGGGATAGCACAGATGATGGAGTGACTCACGAAAGAGAGATCCCAGATGATGAAGAAAGGAATCCAGGATCACAGAGAGGCTGAATACAAATTTTTCTGGATTGCTTCCTTGGACCGGTTTGCATGGGTCCCATGCAGCTCCGTGAAATTTACAGGGATATTTTGCATTTACCAAAAACACAAATTAGAGACACATTAGCTGCCTCTTTATGATAGAAGCTAATTGGTTGAAAGCATTCTCATTTTGGAATAGGAAGGGGATCTTTTGGACAATAAAAAGCACCTTATTTTTGCCATTGTAGAGAGTTTTAGCATGGTCTTCAGTACTCAGACTGAGAGACAGATAGACACAAATACACACACACACACACACACACACACGCACACAAACACACACAGAGAGAGAGAGAGAGAGAGAGAGAGAGAGAGAGAGAGAGAGCCTAAGAGGGTCGGGATCTGTCTTTTAATGGGGTCCTTTAAAGCTGCTTGCAGACTTAGTACCCATAGAACCATGGACTGAACAGTGTACTGGCTGAGTGATTGCACCGTTCCGGGTTTCTTGGGTAGGACAGATGCCAAGACCTTCATTCCCACCTTCATTATTTTGGAAATTTGGGGTCTTAAACTTGGCAACATTGGGAATAACAATGTCTACTTCTCAAGACGGCTTCTTTTTGAAGAAAGGGCATTGACCAACTTTGAGGCACCTGAGAAAAGTGTGGTACTACGATATCCTGGAATCCCGGGTTGCTCCAAAAATTTCCAGAATGTGTGGCACTGTCTTGGGATGTCAGCAGTGTACTAGATGAAGTTAAGTTTAGAAAACAAAATATTTCTCATGTCCTGGTGACAGAGGGTTGCATGGTCAGATGAGGGAGGGTTTTGACATGGAAGTACCAGACGAGAAAGAGAGGAATGTGGGAACATTGAGAGGCTGAATACAATTTATCAGGTGTGAATCCTTGGAACTTTTTGCATGGTTCCCATTCAGCTCAAGGGAACTTACATGAAAACTTTGGGTTTGCCAAAAACATAAATTGGAGACACATCAGTTGTCTTTTTTGATACAAGCAACTTGACTGAAAGCATTCACATGTTTGAAAAGGGAGGGTATCTACAGGACAATAAAAAGCACCTTAATTTTGCCATTTTAGAGTGGTTGAACATGCTCTTCAATAGTTTGAAAGTGATAGAAACACACACAGCAAGGGAGACACATGCAAACAGACAAACAAAAGGATCAGATTTGTCCCAGAACAGTACTGTTCAATTCCAGAGATGCTGCTATTCATCCAGGTTGCAGAAGCAAAGACAGAAGCCCAGAGAGAGGGTGAGAGACTGGGAGAGAGAGAGAGATAGACAGAGAGAGAGAGAGACAGAGAGAGAGACAGAGAGAGAACAAGAGAGCCTAAGTGGGTCAGGATCTGTTTTTTAACAGGGTCCTTTAAAGCTGCTTGCAGACTTAGTTACCATGGAAGTCTGGATTGACAGAGCACTGCCTGAATGAGTGCATCAAGCCAAGTGCCATGGACAGGCGAGCCTGATGCCTGCACCTTTCATTCCTACTTTCCCTGAATAATGAATATTGGGGTTTTTGAAATGGCAATTTAGGGAATATGGATATCTAGATCTCAAGATTGCATTCTGCTGAAGTAGGGCATTGACAACCATTGGTGACCTGTGAATGTTGTGGTAACACCAAATCCTGAAATATCTGTTTGTTCCTTTCTTGGGCAGGTCAGGTAGCACTCACTAGGGTCTCCTAGACATCAACAGACATCACCAGTGTGGGAGATGAAGTTAAGTTTAGAAACAAAAGTGTTTCTGAAGTGCTGGTATCATAATAGTTATAGTGGGAAATTACCAATACAGAGTGAGGTAGAAATATAAGGGTATTTAATAGGGAAAAGCCTTACTTACAGAGTGACCTAGCCAGTCGGCGTGGCAGTGGTCTGTACAGCAAGTACCAAATTGCAACCAAAAGAGCAAACGCAGTCACACTAAGTCACTCTGACCACGCCCTCACAAGAGTGGTCAGGCACACCTGTAGCCAGCACCGGAGAAGGTGTGACTATAGCTTCCCCTACAATTACCCTTTTAGTCTAAAAGAGGATTAAAACTTAATGGTTTAAAGTATCCAAAATTAACAATCATAAAGGAAAAATATAAGAAGATACAACAGTCTGTTTATGTTACATCCTAACTATCTATTTTAACTAAACCCTAAAGTCATTGAAAGAGGTGTCCAAGCCTGAACACCTCCTTCCAATCGCAACCATAAACAATAGGAATCTATGCCTAACTAGGTATATACACTATCCTATGTGACAACAATGGGGAAAGGGGGCATAGCATCCTCCGAGTTACTTCCTGCTGAAATGGGATGATGATAGTCATGTGGGGTCCTGTAGGAAGAATATATTAGTGTAGTAAAAAGTCTTGAATGGATTGTATCTAGTCCATGTTTGATGAGATTCTCTTGATAGAAGATCTCACTTGAAATCCTCAACCAGATTGAAGTCAGTATCCGAAGGTTTGGCCGGATTGTCAATTGAAATGGAGCAAGTTGGATCCAGTGTGGCCCTTTTTCTTTCCAGGGTGTCTAGGGATTGCTGTCAGGCAGGTCTTTATTTGCTGTGTGGGACTCAAACATAAACAGTTAGCAGAGAAATGTTTGCTTGAGTATGTACACATGCTGGGGAAGGTAACTATGAGAGCATAACAATTATGAGAGGGTGTACACCTTGAGAGAAAGATTCAAGAAAAGACAAAGACAGTCCCTAAATTCTTGTTTTATTCTGTATTGCATCATTTGGCTTCTTGATACAACACAGAAACACTAAAGTTTAGTTAAATAACGTGCTTGGATTTTAGAGGGGGAAAGCCAAATCCACCTCTGGCTTAATTGAATAGGGACTAGGAAATGAAGAGAAATAGAGTTCTCTGAGAGACAGCTGTAAAGTTTACCGTATGGAACATTCCTTTTATTTGATGGTTATAGCTACCTTTTCTTCTTAAGTATCTACCCATGCAGTGTCTTTTGCCTTCTGAACATGAGTTTTTCTGTGAAGATGAAAGCAAAACACTTCCCTTTCCTTTAGGAGATATAGTTATGAGATATACCTTAGTAGAATACCTGTCATTTGTCCTGGCTACAGGTTCCCCTACAAGTAGTGATAGGACAGATGATGGGGTGATTTGCGAAAGAGAGATCCCAGATGATGAAGAAAGGAATCTGGGATCATAGTAAGGCTGAGTACGATTTTTCTGGATTTTTCATCCTGTTTCCATGGGTCCCATTCAACATTCTGCACCTTAATTTTGCCATTGTAGAGAGGTTTAGCATGCTCTTCAGTACACAGACAGAGACAGATACACACACACACACACACACACACACACACACACACACAGACACATAGAGTGAGAGAGAGAGAGGAACACATACAAACAGAGAGATAAAAGCTCAGTTTGGGTGGAGTCCAGTCCAGAACAAGTACAAACTCAGGTATTCACACAGGGTGCAGAGGCAAAAACAGAGGACTAGACAGAGAGATAGACAATGACTTTGGCGTAGGGTAGCAGGGAAACATATTGCAAAGCAATTAGAATTATAGACTCTCAACCAGGGTGTAGAGACATATACAGAGAGACACAGAGAGTGAGAGACAGAGATACACAGAGACATAGACAGAGACAGAGATTGTGAGTGCTAGAGAGAGAGTTAGGGAATGAAATGACAGACAGATGCACAGACAGTCCAAGGCTTAATGTAGGCACCCAAGTAGATGCAGTCACATGATATTTCAATCTATTCTAAGAAATGCAATTTAAAACTTCCTGAAAAGCTAACCATGGAAAACTCACCATTTTCACAGTAATGCGATGTCTTTTGTTCTCCTTGTCCATTTATATACTTCATAGGGTATTTTATATTGCTCTAAAAATGGCATTGAACAGATTTTCCACGGTAACAGTAGCAGCTAGATTCCCTTAAACATAAGATGCACTTCCAATGGGGGTGGCTGAAGGAGGCTCGGTACCCAACATCTCAGAAGACAGAGTCAGCCTTAACTCATCGACAATTGTGGATAAAAAATTCCTGAACCTTTGAGATGACACAGGGGTCCGAACAGTGGAGGGAAGAATTCCCCAAAGTTGTAAGTCTGAAATCCACACGTGATTTACCAAATGTGGTTTTGGACCTCTTCCTTGGGAAACAAACTGCCCTCATGGGGTGTTGAAGCATTTGGTCTGCTCCAGAAAATATCTCTGCAATTTCCCGCTCAACCGAGCCTGGATATGGAGAGAGTACACAGAGAGAGAGAGCCTCCATGGCTTTCACAGCTCCAGATTTGGTCATTTGTTTACATGGAAAGGGAAAGCTAGCTATGGAGACCTGAGCAATGGAACCAGAATCTTAGATTGTCCATGAACTTTAGATTTTCTGACATGATTGGAGAGTGTGAGTGGGGGAGACAGGAGAAGAGATGAAGAGGGTCAGAGGAAGATACCAGACAGAAGATAGTAGAGATGACTTTGAAGGTGACAGAGAGAATAACACATTCCTTGTGGTTAGGGATCTGTCTTTTAAAGGGTCCTATAACCTTGCCTGCATACTTAGTACCCATGGAACCCTGGATTGGGCAGAGTACTGGCAGAGTGAGTGCACCCTTTCGGGTTTCTTGGGTAGGACAGATGTCAAGACCTTCATTCCCACCTTCAATTATTATGGAAAATTGGGGTCTTAAACTTGGCAACATTGGGAATAACGATGTCGAGTTCTCAAGACGGCTTGTTTTTGAAGAAAGGGCATTCACCAATTTTGAGGGCCCTGAGAATAGTGGGGTACTAAGATATCCTTGAGTCCCTGGTCGCTCCAAGAATTTCCATAATGTGTGGCAATGTCTTGGGATGTCAGCACTGTAGTAGATAAGGTTAAGTTTAGAACACAAATTATTTTTTATGTCCTGCTGACAGAGGGTTGCATGGTCAGGTGAGGGAGGGTTTTCATATGGAAGTACCAGACGAGGAAGAGAGGAATGTGGGAACATTGAGAGGCTGAATACAATTTATCAGGAAGCTGTCTCTGCCTAATGAACTCAGTCCTGCTGCTGAAATCATCTCTTGCACCCATGTAGATGCCGTCACATGATCTTTCAATGTAATCTATGAAACAGAACTTAAACCTTCCTGAAGAAGCTAACCATGGTAACTCACCTTTTTCATAGTAATGCGATTCCTTTCATCCTCTTTGTCCATTTAGCTACTTATGAGGGTATTTGATATTGCTCCACAAAATGGCATTGTACAGCTTTTCCACGTTAAAAGTAGCAGCCAGATTCCCTTAAACATAACATGCACTTCCAATTGGGGGTGGCTGAAGGAGCCTTGGTACCCAATATCTCAGAAGATGGAGTCATCCTTAACTCATCGACAATTGTGGAACAAAAAATGCCTGAACCGTTGAGAAGACACAGGGGTCCGAACATTGGAAGGAAGAAACTCCCAAAGTCATAAGTCTGAAACCCAGAGATGATTCAGCAAATGTGATGGTGGACCTCTTCCTTGGGAAGCACACTGTCCTCATGTGGTCTTCCAGCATTTGGTCAGCTCCATAAAATATCACTGTTTTGTCAGGTCAACTGAGCCTGGATATGCAGAGAGTACAGACAGAGAGAGTGCCTCCATGGCTTTCAGAGCTTCTGAGTTGGTCATTTGTTTACATCGAAGGGGAAAGCTAGCTATGGAGACGGAACCCTGAGCAATGGAACCAGAATCTTAGATTGTCCATGAACTATAGATTTTCTGACATGGTTGGAGAGCGTGAGTGGAGGTACAGGAGAAGGGGTGAAGAAGGTCCGAGAAAGATACCAGAGAGAAGATAGCAGAGAGGAATTGGAAGGTGACAGAGAGAATAATAAATCCGTGGTGGTTAGGGGTCTGTCTTTTAAAGGTTCCTATAACCCTGCCTGCATACTTAATACCCAAGAAACCCTGGAATGAACAGTGTACTTGCTGAGTGAGTGCACCCTTCCAGGTTTCATGGGCAGGACAGATGCCAAGACCTTTATTCCCACCTTCATTTATTCGGGAAATTTGGGGTCTTAATCTTGGCAATATTGGGAATAACAATGTCGAGTTCTCAAGACAGATTCTTTTTGAAGAAAGGACATTAACTCATTCGGGCCCTGATAATAGTGGGGTACTACCACATCTTGGAGTCCCTGGTTGCTCCAAGAATTTGCAGAATGTGTGGCACTGTCTTGGGATGTCAGCAGTGTAGGAGATGAGGTTAAATTTAGATAACAAAATATTTCTTATGTCCTGGTGAAAGAGGCTTACATGGTCAGATGAGGGAGGGTTTTCGCAGGGAAGTACCAGATGAGGAAGAGAGGGATCTGGGAACATTGTGAGGCTGAATACTATTTATCTGGATTTAATCTTTGGAACTTTTTGTATGGGTCCCATTAAGTTCAATGGAACTTATATGAAAACTTTGGGTTTGCCAAAACCATAAATTAGAGACACATCAGCTGTCTTTTTTGAAACAAACAACTTTACTGAAAGAATTCACATGTTTGAAAAAGAAGGGTATCTATAGGACAATAAAAAGCACCTTAATTTTGCCATTTTAGAGTGGTTTATCATGCTCTTCAATACTCTGACAGAGACAGAAACACACACAGCAAGGAAGACACATGGAAACAGAAAAAAGGATCAGATTTGGTAGAAAATTGACCTGAGCAAGTCCATAACTGCTGCTATTCTTCCAGGTTGCAGAGGCAAAGACAGAAGACCAGAGAAAATGTGAGAGAAAATTGAGAGATTGGGAGAGAGAGAGAGAGAGAGAGAGAGAGAGAGAGAGAGAGAGAGAGAATAAGAGACCCTAAGTGGGTCGGGATCTGTCTTTTAACAGGGTCCTTTAAAGCTGGTTGCAGACTTAGTAACCATGGATGGCTGGAATGACAGAGGGCTGCCTGAGTGAGTGCATCAAGCCAGGTGCCATGGACATGCCAGCCTTATGCCTGCAACTTTCATTCCTACTTTCCCTGAATACTGCATGTCGGGCATTTAGAAATGGCAATTTAGGTAATAAGGATACCGAGTTCTCAAGATTGCATCCTGCTGAAGTAGGGCATTGACAATCATGGGGACCTGAGAATGTTTTGGTAGCAACAAATCCTGCAATATCTGTTTATTCCTTTCTTGGACATGCCAGGGAGTACTGACTCAGGTCTCCTAGTCCTCAACAGATGTCAGCAGTGTAGGAGATTAAGTTGAGTATAGAAACAAAAGTGTTTCTGAAGTCCTAGTATCAGAGCAGTTAAAGGACAGATAAAAGGGTGATTCGTGAAAGAGAGATATCAGATGATGAAGAAAGGAATCGGGGATCATAGAAATGCTGAATACTATTTTTGGGGGATCCATCATTGGACATGTTTGCCCTGTTTGAAAGGGTCCCATTCACCACCCTTGACCTTAGTTTTGCTTTTGTAGAGAGGTTTAGCATGCTCTTCAGTACTCAGATAGGGAGACAGCTAGACACACACACACACACACACACACACACACACACACACACACAGAGAGAGAGAGAGAGAGAGAGAGAGAGAGAGAGAGAGAGAAACACATAAAAACAGACAGATAAAAGCTCAGTTTAGGTGGAGACCAGTCCAGAACAAGTACCTCTTTAGGTATTCACCCAGGGTGCAGAGGCAAAAACAAACACTAGACAGAGATTTTGGCTTAGGGTAGCAGGCAAACACAATGCAAAGAAGTCAGAATTATAGACTTCCACCCACGGTGTAGAGAGATATACTGAGAGACACAGACAGTTAGAGACAGAGATACACAGAGACAGAGACAGAGACAGAGAGTGCTAGAGAGAGAGTTAGAGAATGAAATGACAGACAGACACACAGTCCAAGGCTTAATGTAGGCTTGGAGAATTGCATTCTACATTCAGAGGCAGGCTACCAACATACTCCTGGAGGAAGCTGCCTCTGCCTAAAGAACTCAGTCTTGGTGCTGACATCATCTCTTCCACCCAAGTAGATGCAGTCACATGATCTTTCAATCTAATCTAAGAAATGGTATTTTAAACCTTCCTGAAGAAGCTAACCATGGAATACTCACCTTTTTTTTTAAGTAATGTGATTCCTTTCGTTCTCTTATTCCCTTTTTGTACTTCTGATGGTATTTGATATTGCTCCACAAAATGACATTAAACAGTTTTTCCAACATAACTGTAGCAGCTAGATTCCCTTATACATAAGATGCACTTCCAATGGGGGTGGCTGAAGGAGGCTCGGTACCCAATATCCTAGAAGACGGAATCATCCTTAACTCAGTCAGTCCGTCCCAGTACTCTGTTCCAGAGAAGGCAGATAAATGCAGAATTGCCACTGGGGCTTGTCGTGTCAGAAACGACTCTGAACTTGCGTCTTGGTCCAGCAGGTTGAGGCAGAAATGCAATTGGGATTTGGCCTGTCAGAGCACAACACATAACTGGGATCCTGGGACGGCTGATGGATGCAGAACTGCCATTGTGCTTCAATGTGTCGTATACCTCCGTTGAAATCAGAACCTGGGCCATCATATGGATGTGGAACTACCCCTGGGCCTCGGCGTGGTAGAACCTGCTGCGGAATTGAGGTCAGTTGCAAGATCAGTGGTGTCAGATGACTCTAATCAGTGATGACCAATGGAACCAGAAACAGCTCCTGACCTCCATGGGCCTGCAGATGGACACAGATCTGCCACTGTGCATTGGTATGTCATACAACACCTCCAAACTCGGATCTTGGGCTAGCATATGGATGCAGAACTGTCATTGGGCTTTGGCATGTCAAAGTCCACTGCCAAACTCGGATCCGGGGACTACAGATGAAACCTTAACTGCCACTGGGATTCTGTGTGTAGGAGCTCGTCCAGGAATTCATGTCCAGAGCACAGATCACTGTTGTCTGATGACTCTAATCAGTGACGAGAATAGAACTGCAAAAAGAACCTGGCTTACCTGGGTCAGCGGATGGACACAGAACTGCCACTGGGCCTTGGCATGTGGGAGATCGATGTCAAAATTGGATCAGGAGCATAGATCACTGGTGTGAATTGACTATAAGAAGTGATGATGAATGTAACCAGAAGCATCCCCTGGCCCACCTGGGCCAGCGTATGTACACAGAAATCCCACAGTGCCTAGGTATTTTAAAACCCCAAGCCGAACTCAGATCATATGCTGGCAGATAAACACAGATCTTCCACTGGGCCTTGGCGTTTCCAAGCCAGAGGCCGAACTCGGAACAGGAACAAAGATCAATGGTGTCAAATGACTGTATTCAGTGATGATAAATGGAACTGGAAAGAGAACCTGGCTAACCTGGGCTGGCAGATGGACAGAGAGCAGATATTGGGCCTTGGCATGTCCAATGCCTGCACCAAATCCATATCAGGAGCAAAAATCAATGGTGGCAGATGACTGTAAGCAGTGATGACTAATGGAACTGGAAAGAGAACCTGCTTTACCTTGGCCAGTGATAGAAACAGAACTGCCATTGTGCTTCAGCATGTCGTATCCCACCGCCAAATTTGGATCCTGGGCCATCATAAGGATGCAGAACTGCCAATGGGCATCTGCGTGTCAAAGGTCTCCACCAATCTTTGATCAGGAACAAAGATCACTGGTGTCAGATGAAACTAAGCAATGACAATGAATGGAACCAGAAACATCACCTGGCCTTCCTGGGCCAGCAAAGGACAAAGAATTGCCACTGGGCCTTGGTGTGTAAGAACTCGCTGCTAAATCTGGATCCGGTGCACAGATCATTGGTATCAGATGAGTCTAACCAGTGACAATAACGGGAAGCAGAAACATACCCTGGACTGCCAGGTCTGGCATATGGACACAGAAATACCAATGGGCCTTGGCGATTTGTAGCCTGTGGCTTAACTTGGAACCTGGGAGGGAAGGTGGACACAGAACTAACACTGGACTTTGATGTGATGGAGCTCACTGCTGAACTTGATTCTTGGGCCCACATATGGATTCAGAAGAGTCACTTGGCCTCAGCATGTCAAAGCCCTAGGATCCTGGTGCAGCATATGGATGCAAAACTGCCACTGGTCATCAGCATATAGGAGCTTCCCCCAAACTCAGATCCAGAGCACAGATCACTGGTGTTAAAGGACTCTAAGCAATGAAGAGGAATGGAAACAAAAAGAGCCCCTGACTTCCATCGGCCTGCAGATGGACCCAAAACTGCCACTGATCCTAGGCATTTTGGAGGTTGCTGAAAAACTTGGATCCTGGGCCACCATATGGATTGAGAACTGCCACTGAGCATTGGCGTATCCAAGCCCCCAGCCGAACTCAGATCAGGAGCAAAGATGACTGGTGTCAAATAACACTAAGCAGTGTCCATGAATGGACCTGGAAAAAGAACCTGGCTTAACAGGGTCAGGGGTTGGATGCAAAAGTGCCAATGTGACTCAGAGTGAGGGAACCATCGCAGAACTTGGATGTGGCACAGATCACTGGTTTCAGATCACTCTAAGCAGTGACGACGAATGGAACCAGAAACATGGCCTGACCACCTGGGCCAGCGAAGGAAACAGAATTGCCACTGGGACTTGGTGTGTAGGATCTCACTGCTAAAACTGGATCCAGTGCACAGATCACAGGTATCACATGACATTAACTAGTGACAACAAAGGGAAGCAGAAATAGATCCTGGACTCCCAAGTCTGGCAGATGGATACAGAAATGCCAATGGGCCTTGGCCTTTGTAGCCTGTGGGTGAACTCAGAACCTGGGCTGGAAGATGGAACCAGAACTTCCACTGGGCCTTGTTGTTTCGTAGAATGCCATTGAACTATCAAGAGCACAGATGTTTGGTGTCAAATGACTCTAAGCAGTGACGATGAATATAACGAGAAACATGCCCTGGCCCAACTGGGCCAGTGGATGGACACAGAACTGCAACTGTGGCTCCTTATTTTAGAACCTGTTGCCGAACTCACATCCTGTGCTGGCAGATAAACACAGAGCCTTGGCGTTTTCGAGCCCACAGCCCAACAACGTTCAGTAGCAAAGATCAATGATGTCAGATGACTGTAAGCGGTGATGACAAATGGAACTGGAAACAGAAACTGGATTACCTGGCATGGCAAATGGACACACAACTGCCATTGTGCCTCGGCGTGTCCAAGGCCTCCACCAAACTCATATCAAGAACAAAGATCAATGGTGGCAGATGACTGTAAGCAGTGACGACTACTGGAACTGGAAACACAACCTGGTTTACCTAGGCCGGCAGATGGACACAGAACTGCCACTAGGCATCGGTTTGTGGTATACCACCGCCAAACTCGGATCCTGGGCCATCATAAGGATGCACAAATGGAAATGGGCCTCGGAGTATCATATACCATGGAGAACTCAGAAACTGGGCCAACATATGGATGCAGAACTGCTACTGGTGCTTGGCATGTTCAAGGCCTCCACCAAAGTTGGATCAGGAGAAAAGATCACTGGTGTCAGATGACTCTAAGCAGTGGCGATGAATGGAACCAGAAACATCACCTGACCTACCTGGGCCAGCTGGTGAACAAAGAACTGCTACTGGGTGTCTGTGTGTAGGATCTTGCTGCCAAAATTGGAACCAGTGCACAGATCATTTGTGTTAGATGACTCTAAATAGTGATGACAAATGGAACCAGAAACAGCCAGTGGACTCCCTGTACAGGCAGATGGATGCAGAACTGCCACTAGTCTTCGACCTATAGGAGCTCACTCCGGAACTTGGTTCCAGAGCACAGATCGCTGATTTCAGATGATTCTAAGCAGTGACGACAAATGGAACCAGAAACATCACCTGGCCTACTGTGGCCAGCGGATGAACAAAGAACTGGCCCTGGGCGTCGGTGTGTAGGATCTCCCAGGCAAAACGGGATCCAGTGCACAGATGAATGGTGTTAGATGACTCGAAGCAATGACGGTGAATGAAAACAGAAACAGCCCCTGAACTCAATGGGCCTGCAGATGGACCCAGAACTGCCTCTGGACCTCAGTGTTTTGGAGCCTGCTCAGGAACTCTGATCCTGGGCTTGCAGATCGATGCAGAACTCCCACTGGGACTTGGTGTGTTGGAGCTCACTGCAGAACTCGGATCCTGGGCCCACATATGGATGCAGAAAAGCCACTTGGCCTCAGCATGTCAAAGCCCTAGAATCCTGGTCCAGCATATCGATGCAGAACTGCCTCTGGTCCTCGGCGTGTAGGAGCTTGCCCCCGAACTCAGATCCAGAGCACAGGTCACTGGTGTTAGATGACTCTAACCAATGACAATGAATAGAACCAGAAATAGCTCCTGACCTCAATGGGCCTGCAGATGGACCCAGAACTGTCTATGGGCTCCAGCGTTTTGGTGCTGCTGATGAACTCAGATCCTGGGCCACCATATGGATTCATAATTGCCACTGGGCATTGTCGTATCCGAGCCCACAGCTGATCTCAGATAAGGAGCAAAGATCTCTGGTGTCAGATGACTCTTAGCAGTGACAGCGAATGGACCCAGAAACAGCCCCTGACCTCCATGGGCAGGCAGATGAACATAGAACTGCCACTGGGAGTCGGTGTGTAGTATACTGAAACCAAACTAAGATCCTGGGCCATCATATGGATGCGTAAATGTTACTAGGCCTCTTGACATGTAGGAACTTGCCTTGGATTTTCTGAGCCCGCATCGAACTCTGATCAGGACCAAGGGTCAACGTTGTCAGATCCATATAAGCAGCGATGACAAATGGACCTGGAAAATGAACCTGGCTTACCTGTCCTGGCAGATGGACACAGAACAGCCATTGGGCATTGGCATGTGCAAATCCTCTACCGAACTCATATCAGGAACAAAGATCAATGGTGGCAGGTGACTATAAGCAGTGATGGCGAATGGACCCAGAAACAGCGCCTGACCTCCATGGCCTGGCAGATGAACATAGAACTGCCACTGGGCCTCGGTGTGTAGTATACTGCCACCAAACCCAGATCCTGGTCCATCATATGGATGCATAAATGCCACTGGGCCTCTGGACATGTAGGAACTTGCCTCAGAACTCAGATCCAGAACACAGATCACTGTTGTCTTATGACTCTATATAGTGACCATGAATGGTACCAGAAATAGACCCTGAACTCCCTGTGCAGGCAGATGGATGAAGAACAGCCACTGGGCTCCAAAGTGTAGGATCTCGCCGCCAAACTCGGATCCAGAGCACAGATCAATGGTGTCAGATGACTCTAAGCAGTGACAACAAATGGAAGCAGAAACAGCTCCTGGCCTACCTGGGCCAGCAGATGGACACAAAACTGCCACTGTGCCTCGATATTTTAGAACCAGTTGCTGAACTCAGATCCTGTTTTGGCAGATAAACACAGAGCTGCCAGTGGGCCTTGGCGTTTCCTATCCCGCAGTCAAACTCGGATATGGAGCAAAGATCAATGGTGTCAGATGACTGCAAGCAGTGATGACAATTGGAACTGGAAACAGGACCTGCTTACCTGGGCTGGCAGATGGACACAGAACAACAATTGGGCATCAGTGTGTCCTAGGCTTCCACCGAATTCATATCAGGAGCAAAGATCAATGGTGTCAGGTGATGGTAAGCAGTGATGACAAATGGAACTGGAAACATAACCTGTTTTACCTGGGACAGCAAATGTACATAAACCTGCCACTGGGCCTTGGTGTGATGTATACCGCCATCAAATCTGGTTCATGGGCCATCATATGGATGCAAAAAAGCCACTGGCCCTTGGCGTGTCCAAGGCCTACACCAAACTTGGATCAGGAGCAAAGAACCCTGGTGTCAGATGACTCTAAGCAGTGACAACGAATGGAACCTGAAACATCACCTGGCCTACCTGGGCCAGCGGATCAACAAAGAACTGCCACTGGGCGTCGTTGTTTAAGATTTCCCGGCCAAAACTGGATCCAGTGCACAGAACATTGGTGTGAGATGACTCTAAGCAATGCCGATTAATGGAAACAGAAACAGCCCTTGACCTTCATGGGCCAGCAAATGGACCCAGAACAGTCACTAGACCTCGGTGTGTCGGAGCTCGCTGCCAAACTCAGATCCTGGGCCTATATATGGATTCAGAACAGCCACTTTGCCTCAGCATGTCAATGCCCTATGATCCTGGTATAGCATATGGATGCAGAACTGCCAATGGTCCTAGGCGTGTAGGAGCTTGCCCCTGAACTCGGATCCAGAGCACAGATCACTGGTTTTAGATGACTCTAAGCAATGATGATGAATGGAAACAGAAACAGCCCCTGACCTCCATGGACCTGCATATGGACCCAGAAATGCCATTGGGCCATGTTGTATCATATACCACTGCCAAATTTGGTTCCTGGGCCACCATATGGACACAGAACTGCCACTGGGCCCCTTGAGATGTAGGAGCTCCACCCAGAACTCAGATCCAGAGCACAGATAACTGTTGTCAGATGACTCTAAATAGTGAAAAAACAATGGGGCCAGAAAGAGCCTCTGGACTCCCTGTGCAGGCAGAAGGATGCAGAACTGCCACTGGGCTTTGATGTGTAGGAGCTTGACCCCAAACTCGGGTCCAAAGGACAGATGACTGGTGTCAGATGACTCTAAGCAGTGACAACAAATGGAAATAGAAAAAGGCCCTCGCCTACCTGGGCCAGCAGATGGACACAGGGCTTCCACTGTGCCTCAGCCTTAACTCATCGACAATTGTGGAACAAAAAAAATGCCCTAACCGTTTTTTACAACACAGGTGTCTGAACAGTGGAAGGAAGAAACTCCCAATATCGTGAATCTGAAACCCACACGTAATTCAGGGAATGAGGTGGTGAACCTCTTCCTTGGGAAACACACTGTCCTCATGGGGTGTTTAAACATTTGGTCAGCTCCAGAAATCATCTCTGTGATGTCCCTCTCAACTGAGCCTGCATATGGAGAGAGTTCACAGAGAGAGGGAGCGTCCAAGTCTTTGACAGTTCCAGAGGTGGTCATTTGTTTACATGGAAGGGGAAAGCTCACTATGGAGACGGAACCCTGAGCAATGGAACAGGAATCTTAGAATGTCCATGAACTTTAGATTTTCTGACATGGTGGCAGAAGGTGAGTGAGGGAGACAGGAGCAGAGATGAAGATTGTCAGAGGAAGATACCAGAGAGAAGATAGCAGAGATAACTTGGAAGGCTACAGAGAGAATAATACATTAGTTGTGGGTAGGGATCTGTCTTTTAAAGGGTCCTATAACCCTGCGTGCAGACTTAGTAGCCATGAAACCCTGGACTGAACAGAGTACTGGCTGAGTGCTTACAGCCTTTCAGGTTTCATGGGCAGGACAGATGCCAAGACCTTCATTCCCACCTTCAATTATTATGGAAATTTGGGGTATTAAAATTGGCAACATTGGGAATAATGATGTCAAGTTCTCAAGACTGCCTCTTTTTGAAGAAAGAGCATTGACCAACTTTGAGGGCACTGAGAAAAGTGGGGTACTACCACATCATTATTCCCTATGGCTCCCAGAATTTCCAGAATATGTGGCACTGTCTTGGGATGTCAGCAGTGTAGGAGATGAGGTTAAGTCTAGAAAGCAAAGTATTTCTCATGTCCTGGTCACAGAGGGTTTCATGGTCAGATGAGGGAGAGTTTTCACAGGGAAGTACCAGAAGAGGAAGAGAGGAATCTGGGAACATTTTGAGGCTGAATACTATTTATCATGAGTGAATCTTTGGACATTTTTGCATGGGACCCATTCAGCTCACTGAAAATTACATGAAAATTTTTGTTTGCCAAAAACTTAAATTGGAGACAAATCAGCTGCCTTTTTTGATACAAGCAACTTGACTGAAAGCATTCACATGTTTGAAAAAGGAGGGTATCAACAGGACAATAAAAAGCACCTTAATTTTGCCATTTTAGAGTGTTTTAGCATGCTCTTCAATACTCTGACAGGGACAGAAACACACAGCAAAGGAGACACATGCAATCAGACAGACAGAAGGATCAGATTTGATAGAGAACAGTCCTGAGCAAGTCCAGAGCTGGTGCTATGCTTCTAGGTTGCAGAGGCAAAGACAGAAGGCCAGAGAGAGGGTGATTAACTGGGAGAGAGGGAGACAGACAGAGAGAGAGAGAGAGAGAGAGAGAGAGAGAGAGAGAGAGAGAGAGAAACATACAGGTAAATGCTCAGTTTAGGTGGACACCAGACCAGAACAATTACAGCCTCAGGTATAGAACCATGGTCCAGATCCAAATACAGAGGACCAGAGAGAGAGAGAGAGAGAGAGAGAGAGAGAGAGAGAGAGAGAGAGAGAGAGTCAGAGAGAGAGGGGGGACTTTCCATTACTATACGATACAGGCTCACTGCAAGAAGGAAGAATTATAGACTCCGACCCTGGGTGTAAGACATATACATAAAGACACAAACAGTGAGAGACAGAGATACACAGAGACAGATATTGTGAGAGATAGAGAGAGAGGTAGAGAATGAAAGGACAGAAAGACAGACAGACACACAGACAATCCAAAGCTTAGTGTAGTTAAGGATAGGTGCATATCACTTCCAGAGGCAGGATCCCAACATACTCATGGAGGATGCTCTTTCCCTAATGAACTCTGTCCTACTGCTGACATCTCATGCACAAAAGTATCTGCAGTACAATGATCTTTCAATCTAAACTAAGAAATGGATTTTAAACCTTCCTGTAAGAAGTTAAACATTGAAAACTCACGTTTTTTACAGTAATGTGATTCCTTTCATTTTCTTATTCCATTGATGTACTTCTGAGTGTATTTGATATTCCTCCACAAAAAGGCATTGAACGGTTATACCATGGTAACAGTAACTTCGAGGTTCCCTTAAAAATAAGATGTAATTCCAATGGAGGTGGCTGAAGGAGGCTTGATACCCAACTTCTCATAAGAAGGTGTCATTCATAATTCATGGACAATTGTCGAACAAAAAATGCCTGAACAGTGGAGAGGATACAACTGTTTGAACAGTTGAGGGAAGAAACTCCCAAAGTTGTAAATCTGAAACCCACAGGTGACTCAGCGATCATGGTGAGGACCTTATCCTTGGGAAACTCACTGACCTAAGGGGGTGTTTCATTGTTTGGTCAGTCTCAGAACAAGATCTCTGCGATGTCCCTCTCAACGAAGCCTGGCTATGGAGAGTGTTCACAGAGAGAGAGCCTCCATGTCTTTCACAGTATGAGAGTGAGTCTTTTGTTTATGTGCAAGGTTAAAGCTTGCTATGGAGACTGAACCTTGAGCAATGAAACATGAATCTTACAATATCCATGAACTAGAAATTTTCTCACATGGTTGGAGAGGCTGAGTGGGGAGACAGAAGAGATGAAGAGATTCATAGGAAGATACCAGATAGCAGAGAGGAATTGGAAGGTAACAGACAGAATAAGACAACAGGAGTGGTTAGGGACGTGTCTTTTAGAAGGGTCCTATAACCGTGCTTGCAGACATAGTAGCCATGGAACCCTGGACTAAACAAGTGCTGGGTGAATGAGTGCACCCTTCCAGGTGTCATTGGCAGGTAGCCAGATGCCAGGAACTTTCATTCCAATCTTCACTGATTATGGAAATTTGGGTTCTTACACTTGGTCACTTAGGGTATAATGATGTCGAGTTCCAAAGCCTGCTCCTATTTGATGAAGGGGCATTGAACATCTTTGGTGGCCGTGAGCATAGAGGGGTACTAACACTTCCTGGAGTACCTCGTTGCTCCACGGATTTCCAGAATATGTAGAACCCTCTTGGGCAGCCTAAGCCTCAGCAGATGCCAGCAGTGTAGGAGATGAGATTCATTTTAGATAAAAAATATTTCTGAAGTCCTGGTGACAGTGGGTTTCATGGTCAGATGAGTAATGGATTTCCCAGGTAAATGTACCAGAGGAGGAGGAAAGGATCATTGAAGGACTGAATACAATTTATCTGGAGTGAATTTTTGGACCTTTTTACATGGGTCTCATTCAGCTATCAGGACTTTAGGGGAATACTTTGGTTTTGGCAAAAACGTAAATAGTAGACACATCAGTTGCCTTTTTTTGATAGAAGCTACTTGGCAGAAAGCACTCACATGATGGACAAAGAAGGGAATCTAAAGGACAATAAAACTGCACCTTAATTTTCCCATTTTAGACTGGTTTAACATGCTCCACAGTACTCTGACCGAGAGAGATACACACACACAGCAAGAAAGACACATGCAGATAGATAGACAAAAGGATCAGATTTGGTAGAGAACAGTCTTCAGCCAGTCAAGGGCTTCTGGTATTCATCCAGGTTGCAGAGTTAAAGACAGAAGACCAGAGAGAGGCAGAGAGAGAGAGAGAGAGAGAGAGAGAGAGAGAGAGAGAGAGAATAAGAGAGTTTCAGCAAGCCAGCAGACCCAGTGCAAAGAAGGCAGAGATGTAGAGGCCCATCAGGATGAAGGGACATATACAGAGAGACAGAGACAGTAAGAGACAGAGATACACAGAGACAACGACAGGGAGTGACAGAGAGTTAGATATGATATGTCAGAAAAACAACAGAGAGACACACAGACATACAAAGGCTTAGAGTAGGCTGAGATAAGGGAATATGGAGGATTCTCTCTGCCACATTAACTCTGTCCTGCTGCTGACATAATTTGGTTCACCCAAGTACTTGCAGCCCTATAATCCTTCACTCCAATTTAAGATATGAAATTTAAACTACCTGTAAAAAATACCATGCAAAACACAAATTTGGTTAAGTAATGTGTGTCTTGTGATTTTCTTGGTCCACTGATGCACATCTTTGGGAATATGACATTCCTCCATAAAAGCACATGAACAGTTTTTCCATGGTAACAGTCACTAGAAGGATCCCTTAATAATGCGATATATTTCCCATGGGCGAGCCAGAAGAAGGCTTGGTACTCCGGATCTCAGAACTCAGAGTCAGCTTGAACTCATGGGAAACGGCAGATCAAAATGCATGAACATTCAAGTTGAGACAGAATTCCTAAAAGAGGAGCGAAGAAACTGCCGAGGGCATAATGCTGAAAACACAAATGATTCAGCAAATATGGTGTTGGACATCATCCTTGGAATACATACAAACCTGAAGGGGTGTCTCACGCTTGGTCAGTCCGAGAAAATGATCTCTGCAGTTTCCCGCTCACCCAAGCATGGGAATGGAGAGAGGTCACAGACAGAGTCCCTCCCTGCCTATCTCAGGAATAATGTTGATCTTTTTTTAAGTTGAAGGGGAAAGTACGAAATGGACCCTGAACACTTAGCAATGGAACATCTACTTTAGAATTTTCATTAACTGAGAATTTCAGACATGGGGAGAGGGTGAGTTGGGGAGACAGGGGAAGAGATGAAGGGGGTCAGAGGAATAGCAGAGAACAGATAAATGACAGGAAGTGGAAATTTAGAGTGAGAGAGAAAGATAGAGAGATTCTCAATTATCAGGCTGGCCTAGTGCAAAGCTGGTGGATTTGTAGAGGCCCATCTGGGTAAAGGGACATATACAGAGAGCAAGGGCCAAGAGACGGGACAGGAGCGGGGACAGAGGGAGGGTGAGCCTCCTGTGTGTCCCACGTCACCCACTTGAGCCCGCCGCCAAACTTAAATCCAGAGAACACATCAATGGTGTCAGATGATTCTAAGCAGTGAAGACCAATGGAACCACAAACCGCCCCTGACCTCCATGGCCCTGCAGATGGACACAGAACTACCACTGCGCATTGGTGTGTCATATACTGCCGCAGAACTTGGATCCTGGGCCAGCATGTGGAGGCAGAATTGCCACTGGACATTGGCGTTTCGGAGCCCAATGCAGAACTCGTATCCAGGGACGGCAGATGGATACAGAACTGACACTGGGCCTTGGCGTGTCATATACCGCCACCAAACTCGGATCCTGGGCCAGCATATGGATGCAATACTGCCATTGGGCCTTGGCATGTCAAAGCCTGCTGCCGAACTCTGATCCTGCGACCACAGATGAAACCATAACTGCCACTGGGATTTTGTGTGCAGAGTTCAACCTGGCATTGGGATCCAAAGCACAGATCACTGTTGTCTGATGACTCTAATCAGTGACAATGAATGGAAGCAGAAATGGCCCCGGACATCATGGGCCTGAGGATGGACACAGAACCGCCACTGGGACTCGGTGTGTAAGAGCTCGCTTCAAAACCTGGATACGGTGCACATATCATTGGTGTTAGATGACTCTAAACAGTGACGATGAATTGACCAGAAACAGCCTCTGGCCTTGAGGCCGGAGATGGACACAGAACTGCCACTGGGTTTTTTTGTGTGGGAGCCCATGCAGAACTCGGATCCTAAGTTGGAAGTTGAAACAATAACTGCCATTGGGACTATGAGTGTAGGAGCTCGCCAGGGAACTCGGATCCACAGATCACTGGTGTCAGATGACTCTAAGCAGTGAAGATTAATGGAACTGGAAACAGAAACTGACTTTCCTGGCCCGGAGGATGGATACAGAACTGCCACTGGGCCTCTGGGTGTCATATACCACTGCCGAACTCAGATCCTGGGCCAGCATATGAATGCAGAACTGCCACTGGGATTCGGCATGTCCAAGCCAGCCACCGACTCATATCAGGAGCAAAGATCACTGGTGTCAGATTACTCTAAGCAATGACGA
Source organism: Cricetulus griseus (assembly GCF_003668045.3). Lineage (NCBI taxonomy): Eukaryota > Metazoa > Chordata > Mammalia > Rodentia > Cricetidae > Cricetulus > Cricetulus griseus. The sequence continues at coordinate 2,440,865 of NW_023277141.1, read as the reverse complement.
TGAATGGAACCAGAAACAGCCCCTGACCTGTATGGGCCGGCAGAGGGACACTGATCTGACACTGGGCCTTGGTGTGTAGGAGCTCGCTGCCAAACCTGGATCTGGTGCACAGATCACTGGTGTTAGATGACTCTAAGCAATGACAATGAATGGAACCAGAAACCACCCCTGACTTCCTTGGGCCTGAGATGGACACAGAATTGCCACTGGGCTTTGTCATGTGTGAGCCTGATGCACAATTTGCATCCTAGCCTGTCAGACGAAATCATAACTGCCACTGCCACTCTGCGTGTAGAAGCTCACCCCGGAACTCGGATACAGAGCACAGATCACTGGCATCAGATGACTCTAATCAGTGACGACGGATGGAACTGGAAACCGAACCTGGCTTGCCTTGGCTGGCCAATGGACACAGACTGCCACTTGTCCATGAGTTTTCATGGCCTGTTGCTGAACTTGGATCCTGGGCTGGCAGTTTGACACAGAAGTGCCACTGGACCTTGGCATGTCGGAGAATGCCGTCGAACTCATATCTGGTGCACAGATCACTGGTGTCCAATGACTCTAAGCAGTGATGATGAATGTAACCAGAAACATAGCCCGGCCCAACTGGGCCAGCAGATGGACACAGAACTGCCACTGTGCCTCGGTATTTTAGAACCTGTTGCGGAACTCAGAATTTGTGCTGGCAGGTAAACACAGAGCTGCCACTGGGCCTGGCGTTTCTGAGCCCCCAGCCAAACTCAGATCAGGAGCAAAGATCAGTGGTGTCAGAAGACTGCAAGCAGTGACGACTAATGGAACTGGAAACAGAACATGGTTTACCTGGGCTGGTGGATGGACACAGAAATACCTCGGGGTGTCAACGGCCTCTACCAAACTCCTATCAGGAGCAAAGATCAATGGTGGCAGATGACTGCAAGCAGTGACGACTAATGGAACTGGAAACAGAACATGGTTTACCTGGGCCGGCAGATGGGCGCAGAACTGACCCTGGGCCTTGGTGTGTTGTATACCGCCAACAAACTTGGATCCTAGGCCATCATATGGATACAGAAATACCAGTGGGCCTCTGTGTGTCCAAGGCCTCCACCGAACTTGGATCAGGAGCAAAGACCCCTGGTGTCAGATGACTCTAATCAGTGAGGATGATTGGAACTAGAAACATCACCTGCCCTACCTGGGCCAGCAGATGAAAAAAGAACTGCCACTGGGCGTCAGTGTATAGGATCTCGATGCCAAAACTGGATCCATTGCACAGATCATTAGTGTTAGATGACTCTAAGCAGTGACAACAAATGGAAGCTGAAATAGCCCCTGGCCTACCTGGACCAGCAGATGGACACAGAACTGCCAGTCTGGGGCTTGGTGTGTTGTAGAATACCGTCGAACTCGGATCATGCACACATATCACTGGTGTCCGATGACTGTAAGCAGTGATGACAAATGGAACTGGAAACACAACCTGGCTTTCCTGGGCAGGCAGAGAACACAGAGCTGCCACTGGGCCTCGGGATGAGGGAGCCATCGCCGAACTTGGATTTGGCACACAGATCACTGGTCTCAGATGACTCTAAGCAGTGATGATGAATGGAACCAGAAACATCTCCTGGCCACCTGGGCCATCAAAGGACACAGAATTGCCACAGGGCCTTGCTGTTTGGAACTCGCTACCAAACCTGGATCAGGTGAACATATCATTGGTGTCAGATGACTCTAACCAGTGACGACAACGGGAACCAGAAAAAGCCCCTGGAGTCCCGGGTCCGGTAGATGGACATAGAAATGCCAATGGGGCTTGGCGTTTCATAGCCTGTTGCTGAACTCGGATCCTGGGCTAGCAGATGGACACAGAACTTCTACTGTGTCTTGGCATGTCATAGAAGGTTGTCAAACTCATAACAGGTGCACAGAAAATTGGTGTCAAATCACTCAAAGCAGTATCGATGAATGTAACCAAAAACATCCCCTGGTCCACCTGGTATTTTAGAACCCATTGCCAAACTCAGATCCTTTGCTCGCAGATTTACACAGAGCTGCCACTGTACCTCAGCGTTTCCGAGCCTGCAGCCAAATTCGGGTAAGGAGCAAAGATCAGTGGTGTTAGATGACTGTAAGCAGTGATGAAAAATGGAACTGCAAACAGAACCTGGCTTACCTGGGCTGGCAGATGGACACAGAACTGCCATTGTGTTTCGGCATGTCCAAGGCCTCCAACTAACTCATATCAGGTGCAAAGATCAATGGTGTCAGGTGACTGTAAACAGTGATGACAACTGGAACTGGAAACAAAACCTGGTTTACCTGGGCCAGCGGATGGACCCAGAACTACCACTGGGTTTCCGGGGTTTGGAGACTGCTGACAAATTCGGATCCTGGGCCACAAAATGGCTTCAGAACTGCCACTGGGCATCGTGGTATATGAGCCCGCAGATGAATTCTGATAAGGAGGAAAGATCAGTGGTCTCAGATGAATCTAAGCAGGGACGGCAAATGGAAACAGAAACAACGCCTGACCTCCATGAGCTGGCAGATGAACACAGAATTCCCACTTGGCCTCGGTGTGTAGGATCTCACTACTGAACGCACAGGTGATTCAGCAAATGTGGTGGTGGACTTCTTCCTTGGGAAACACACTCTCCTCATGGGGTGTTTCAGCATTTGGTAAGCTACAGAAAAAAATATCTCTGCGACGTCATGCACAACCAAGCCTGGATATGGAGAGAGTAGACAGAGAGAGAGAGACACAGAGAGAGAACCTTTATGGCATTCACAGCTCCAGATTTTGCAATTGTTTACATGGAAGGGGAAAGCACGCTATGGAGACAGAACCCTAAGCAATTGAATAAGAATCGTAGAATGTCCATCAACTTTAGATTTTATGACATGGTTGGAGAGGGTGTGGGAGACAGGAGAAGAGATGAAGAGGGTCATAGGAAGATACCAGAGAGAAGATAACAGAGAGGATTGGAACGTGACAGAAAGAATAATACATTAGTTGTGGGTAGCGATCAGCTTTTTAAAGGGTCCTATAGCCCTGCCGGCAGACTTACTGTCCATGGAACCCCGGACTGAACAGAGTACTGGATGAGTGAGTGCACCCTTCCAAGATTCATGGGCAGGACAGATGCCAAGATCTTCATTCTCACCTTCATTTATTATGGAAATTTGGGGTCTTAAACTTGGCAATATTGGGAATAACGATGTCTAGTTCTCAAGACTGCTTCTTTTTGAAGAAAGGGCATTGACCAACTTTGGGGGCCCTGAGAATAGTTGGGTACTACCACATCCTGGATTCCCTAGCTGCTCCAATATTTTCCAGAATATGTGGCACTGTCTTGCAATGTCAGCAGTGTAGGAAATGAGGTTAATTTTAAAAAACAAACTATTTCTTATGCCCTGGTGACAGAGGGTTGCATGGTCAGATGAGGGAGTGTTTTCCCAGGGAAGTGTCAGATGAGGAAGAGAGGAATCTGGGAAACTTGAGAAGCTGAATACTGTTTATCTGGACGGAGTCTTTGGACTTTTTTGCATTGGTCCAATTCAGCTCACTGGAACTTACATGAAAACCTTGGATTTGCCAAAAACATAAATTGGAGACACATCAGCTGTCTTTTTGATACAAGCAACTTGACTGAAAGCATTCACGTGTTTGAAAAAGAAGGATATCTATAGGACAATAAAAGCAGCTTAATTTTGCCATTTTAGAATGGTGTAGCATGCACTTCAATACTCTGACAGAGGCAGAAACACACACAGCAAGGGAGACACATACAAACAGACAGACAAAAGGATCAGATTTGGTAGATAACAGTCCTTAGGAAGGCAAGAGCTGCTACTATTCATCCAGTTTGCAGAGGCAAAGACAGAAGGTCTTAGAGAGTGTGAGAGACTAGGAGAGAGAGAGAGAGAGAGAGAGAGAGAGAGAGAGAGAGAGAGAATATAAGAGCCTAAATTGGTCAGGATCTGTCTTTTAACAGGGTTCTTTAAAGATGCTTGCTGACTTAGTTACCATGGAAGCCTGGATTGACAGTGGACTGCTTGAGTAAGTGCATCAAACCAGGTGCCATGGACAGGCCAGCCCTATGCCTGCACCTTTCATTTCAACTTTCCCTGAATACTGATTATTTGGGTTTTAGAAATGGCAATTTAGGGAATAAGGATATCGAGTTCTCAAGATAGCATGATGCTGACACAGGGCATTGACCATCATTGGGGACCTGAGAAAGTTGTGGTACTACCACATCCTGGAATATCTATTTGTTCCCTTTTGGACAGGTCAGGTAGCACTCACTCGGGTCTCCTAGACCTCAACAGATGTCAGAAGTGTAGGAGATGAAGTTAAGTTTAGAAACAAAAGTCCTGGTATCAGAGCGGTGATAGGACAGATGATGCCGTGATTCGCTAAATAGAGATCACAGATGATGAATAAAGAATCTGGGATCATACAGAGGCTGAATACTATTTTTCTGGAGTGCATCTTTGGCCCTGTTTGCATGGGTCTCATTCAGCTCCCTGGAACTTACAGGGTCATTTTGGGTTTACCAAAACCATAAATTGGAGACACATCAACAGCCTCTTTATGATAGAAGTGACTTGCTGAAAGCATTCTCATTTTGAAATGAGAAGGGTATCTTTTGGACAATAAAATAGCACCTTAATTTTGCCATTGTAGAGAGGTGTTGCATGCTCTTCAGTACTCAGACAGAGAGTCAGATAAACACACACACACACACACACACACACACACACACACACACACACACATACACACACTCAGAGAGAGAGAGAGAGAGAGAGAGAGAGAGAGAGAGAGAGAGAGAGAGGAACACATACAAACAGACTTAAAATTGGCAACATTGGGAACAATGATGTCTAGTTCTCAAGACTGCTTCTTTTTGAAGAAAGGATATTGACCAAATTCATGGTCCCTGACAATATTATGATACTACTACATCCTGGAATTGATGTGGTTGCTCCACGTTTCCAGTTGTGTGGCTTTGTCTTGGGGATCCTAAGACTCGAGAGCTGTCAGCATTGTAGGAGATGAGGTTAAGTTGAGAAGACAAATTATTTCTTAAGTCCTGGTGACAGAAGTTTTCATGGTCAAATGATGGAGTTTTTACCAGGGAAAGGTACAGGAGGAGGAGGAGGAGGAGGAGGAGGAGGAGGAGGAGGAGGAGGAGAGGAATCTGGGATCATTTTGGGAATGAATACCATTTATTTGGAATGAATCTTTGGACCTTTTTGCATGGATCCCATTTAACTCATTGCAACTTTCAGGAAAACTTTGGGTGTGTCAAAAACATAAATTGGAGACATATCACCTTCCTTCTTTTGATACAAGCAACTTGGCTGAAGGCATTCACATGTTTGAGAAAGAAGCGTATTTATAGGACAATACAAAGCACCTTAATTTTGCCTTTTTAGAGTGGTTTAGCATGCTCTTCAATACTCTAACAGAGATTGAAAAAATACACAAAAGGGAGACACATACAGACAGAAATACACTAAGATCAGATTTGGCAGATAACAGTCCTGAACAAGAAGGGAGCTGCTGTTAATAACCCAGGTTGCAAGGGAAAGACAGAAGGCCAGAGAGAGAATGAGAGATTGGGAGAGATTGAGAGCAAGAGTGAGAGACACAGAGACAGAGAGGGGCTTGTCAGTTAGCAGGCAGTTCCAGTGCAATTCAGGTAGAGTTATAGCGAACAGCCCAACAGGGTGAAGGGACATTCACAGAGAGACAGTGACAGTGAGTGATAGAGAATTAGAGTTGAAAATTCAGACATACAGACAGAGAGAAACACAGACAAACCAAGACTAAGTGTAGGCTGAGATACATGAATACCAGTTCCACGGGTGCGTTTTCTCATACTCAAGGAGTATGCTGTCTCTTCCTCATGAACTCTACTTTGCTTCTGACATCATTTGATGCATCCAAGTATCTGCAGTCCAATGATCCTTCAATCTAATCTAAGATAAGGAATTTAAACCTTCCTGGAAGAAGCTAACATGCAAAACTCAAATTTTGTGTTTGTATTTTCATGTTCTTAGTCCATTAATGCACAACCTGGGGAATATGACATTCCTTCTTAAAAGCATTTGAACAGTATTCCCAAGGGAACAGTAACTGGAAGGATGCCTCAATCCTAAGATATATTTCCCATGGGCTTGGCCAAAGAAGGCTTGGTACTCCCAATTTCAGAACTCAGAGTCAGCTTGAACTCATGGGCAAAGGCAGAAAGGGTTCTTTTAAAGCGGCCTGCACTGAACGCAATCAGGGGCACAGATCACTGGTGTCAGATAACTGTCCACAGGGATGACAAATGGAACCTGAAACAGCCCCTGACCTACCTGGTTAGCTGGGCCTCAGAGCTGCAAGTGGTCCTCAGCCTGTCTGAGCCCATTGCCAAACTCAGATCTGGCACACACTGGGGTCAGATTACTCTTATGCACTGTCGACTATTGGAAGCTGAAACTGGCCCAATCCTACCTGGCCAGCATATGGACAAAAACTGCCACTGGGCCTTGGCATGTTGGAGCCCATCGCCAAACTCGGATCAGGATCACATATCAGTGACGTCAGAAGACTCTAAGCAGTGATGACCAATGGAACCAGAAACATCCCCTGGCCTATCTTGGCCAGCAGATGGCGGCAGAACTGCCACTGGTACTCTGCATGTCAGAGCCTCCCATCGAATTCTTACCCTGGGCCAGCTGATGGACACAGAACTGACACTGGGTCGCTGCGTGTCAGAGCCCGTCACAGAACTTGGATCCTGGGCCGGCATATGGATTCAGAACTGCCACTGGGCCTTGCGTGTTGGAGCCCATCCCTGAACTCAGATCCCTCGCATAGATCACTGGTGTCAGTTGACATTAAGCAGTGACGACGAATGGAACTGGAAACAGCACATAGCCTACCTGGGCCTGCTAATAGACATTGAACTGCCACTGGGTCTTGGCATGTCAGAGCCCTCCTGTGAATTCGGATCTTGGCCTGGCAGATGGATGAAGAATTGCTTCTGGGCCTCAGTGTGTCAGAGGCCCAGTGTTCCTCTGAACTCAGATCCGGTGCACAGATCACTGGTGTTAGATGACTCTAAGCCATGAAGAAAATTGGAACCTGAAACAGCCCCAGACCTATATGGGCAGCCATATGGAGGCAGAAATGCCGCTGTGCCTTGGCGTGTTGTATCCAGCAGCTGAACTAGGATCCTGACACGTAGATTGTTGCAGAACTGACACTGGGCCTTGGCATGTCAGAGGAAAACAAACCAAGAGACACCATCAAATAGGGATCCAGTATAGGTTTAAGCAGAATTCAGCCACAAGGAACATGTAGGGAACTCTACAAGGATGGCTCCAACTAACCATCCAAGCAACAGCAGATAGGCTACCTTAAATGTCATTACCTGATACTGAGATTGACCATTAACTTATATGCCACCATAGCACCTTCATCCAGCAGCTGATGGAAGTAGAAGCAGACACCCATGGTTAAACACTGAAGTGAAATTGAATACAGTTACAAAGAAGGAAGAGTGATGAGCACAGTGGTCAAGACCAGACTGGTGAAACCCACAGAAACAGATGAACTCACCAAGTGGGAGCACTTGGCCCCCAGACTTATCACTGGGAAATAAGAATGGAGCTGACAAAGACCGAATGAATGTGGGTTTCAGTGAGAAGGCCTCTGAAATCTCAGGGACATCTTGTATTGGATGAGTACTTATCCATAGCATAGGGATGGATTTGGGGAGCCCATTCCACATAGGGGTATACTCCCTCAGTCTAGACTAGGGTGGTTGCCTAGGCTTCATCCTACTGGATATGACAGACTAAGAATAGCCACTATGGAAAATTCACTCTCACCCGGGGGAAGAAAGGTTATGGGATATGTAGGGTATTTTTGAGGTGCAGGGGAACAGAGGTGGAAGTGAGATTGACAGGTAAAACAAACTTCTTTTTAATTTAAATAAAAAAATGGAGGAAAAAATCTATAAAGTACCACAGCTGATGTTCCAAAATGTATGAGTGAAACACCAGGAAGACTTAAGCCATCAAAAAATGTACAATAAACTTAGGGTTGCTTCCATTTTGGGACATGCAGCATATGGCATATATCTATGTGGGCATCAACCAGTTTGAATAGCATAATTATGCTTTTATTCACATGTGTACTGGACTGTATCCATAGTAGTTTACTGTGGTGAAGCAGAAGTAAAAAGAGTTGCAGCCAGAGAGAGACTTTTGCCTTCTGCCTGAGTACAGGAGGATATATTGTGAGGTCATGACTGGGTGTGTCTGGTTTAGAATTTGAAGATGTAATAGATTGTGACAGACAGATCCTAAGTATTTCATGGCAAATTTGACAGAAATCTCTCTGCCCATATCATAGGCCAAAGAAACATGGAACAATTCAGATGGAGTTTTGCCCTTGGGAATTGTAATATCGTAAGGTATGACATTGTACAACATTTAAGAACACCAAAAATGGCATTGATTCTCCAAATGACCCAATGTCACAAGGTTTGGGCATTTCTAAGCAACTAGAAATGTCAACCAACATGAGGGTACCTAATCTCAATAACTATAGTCTATGAAGTACCTCCTTCAAGTCTTTTTATTAGTAGATTTCTCTTTAGTTCTGTAACCAACTTTTTATTTAAATTATTTGTTGTTTTGGTGACTAGTTTCTTCATTCGTTTGTATAATTTAGAAATCAACCCTTGGCTGGAGTTGGAAAGGTAAATACCTTGCCTTTATTTTGTTTGCTGCTGTATTGTCTTGTTCACTATGTCTTTTCCTTTACAGAAACATCTCAATTTCACGAGGCCACATTACTGAGTGTCTTTGGTACAGTTATATTCAGAAAATGGACTCCTGTTGAAATTTCTTCAATGCTACCTCCCAGTTACACTGCTGAGTGGTTCAATGTGGCTGGATTTATATTGAAGTCTTTGATCCATTGTGATATTTGTTTGGTCCATAGAGGAATATAAAATGGCTAAAGGACACTTAAGAAATTGTTCAACATCCAAAGCTACAGGGAAATGTGAATCATTACAACATTGAGATATCACATTACACCTGCCAGTATGGCTATAGTAAAAGCACCAAGAACAGATTATGTTGGAGAGGATGTGCAGAAATTATACCTGTTCTGTACTTTTGCTGAAAGCGAAAACTTGTACAATCCTTTTGGCAGTCACTAAGTAAGATTTTCTGAAAATTGAGTATCGTTCTACTTCATCATTTAGCAATTCCACTCTTTGGCATGGACCCAAATATGTACATTCATACAACACAGACATCTGTACAGTTAAGTTCAAAGCAGCAGCATTTGTAACAGCAACATACTGGAAACAACTACTATGTCCTTCCACTAAAGAATCAATAAAGAAAATGCGATAAATTTAAGCAATGGAGTACTAGTTGTTGGAAAAAACAAATGCAACAAATGGATGGAACTAGAAGAAAAGATACTGAGTGAGGTAACCCATACACAGACAAATATGTCATATTCACCATTTTATTAATATTAGGCATAGAGCAAATGATGACTAGCCTACAAACCAATCCTGCTGAGAATCTAGGAACAAATATGACCCTATGAGTGACATTCATGGTTCCTGAGAATAGGGAAAAGGCACTAGACCCCCGTCATTGGAGAAGAGGAGGTAAGTAGGAGAGAGATGAGGGGAAAATAGGAGGGGATAGGACAATATGAGATATCAGTAAGATTGATTGGGCGAGAAGTATAGATGAGAACGAGAAAAGAGATACCTTAATAGAGGCATAAGTTATAGTTTTAAAGAGAAATATGGCCCTAGGAAAAAGTCCAGTAATCCATATAGATAATCCCACCTAACAATCTAAGAAATACTGAAGAGGCTAACTTAAATGCACTTCTCCTATATTTGATGGATGACTACCTTATATTTCATCCTAGATTCTTCATACAATAGCTGATGAAAGCTGAAGAATATACGCAAAACTAAACAATGACTTGAGCATTGGAATCCAGGTTCAGAAAAGGAAAAATGATGAGCAAATGGGTCAATAATAGGCTGGATGAACACAAAGAAACAGCTGACCTGAACAAATGGGAGCTCACAGACCACATTCTGACTACTGCAGAACCATTAAAGTACCATAATGTTTCTTATGTGCATTTGATTGGAAAATTATTTCCCAAACTTTTACTATTATGTGGCAAGTATGTTTAATGTTGAGCTGTGTTTCATGTTTGCAGGAGATGGAGAGATCCTCTTTTCATATAAAATCTATTAGCTTGTGTCTTTATATATGTATATTATGTCCACTGATATTAAGTGTTATTAATGACCAGTGATTGTTAATTATTTTATTATTTTTGGTAATTTATATTTGTTACAATTACATTCTTCCTCTCCTCCTGCTACCCACTATTCCACCACACCTTTCATTTTTTTCCTTGGAGCTGGCAATGCCTTCCTTAGGAAATACACCAAGTCTGTCCTAATATCTAGCTAAGGTAGGATCAAGGAACTTTTTTAGCCACCATAACCCTGTGTTGAGGCAGACCAATTTATCTCTCCATATATAATGAAAACCATCAAGTTAGTTTTTGCATTAGAGTTAGTAATTGTACTCACTTGCAGTGAGCATATATTGTCTGATATTAACTCTTGTTTCCAGGATTAAGGGAGAGCAATTTAGTCCTGTGTTGGTTCCTTCTTTTCAGTCCAAATTGAGTTATTTCTCACTAGGTCAACTCAGCAGATTCTGTGGGTTTCCCAATCATTGTCTTGACCACATTGTTCATAATATTTCTTTCTTACTTTGAGTTTACTCCACGAGCTTAGCAAAATGGTTAGTTGTGGATTTCTGGATTTGCTTCCATCTTTCTCCCAGAGAGTTGTCGCTTTTCCAGGGTTTTGGTTTGCAGGGTAGGTATCTTTTTCTTTATGTCTGATATCCATTTACTAGTGAGTACATAATATATATTTCATAATATATATACCTCACTCATGATGTTTTTTCTAGTTTTGTGCATTTGTCTACAAATTTTAGGATGTCATATTTTTCTTACAGCTGAGTAGTACTCCATTAGGTAAATGTAGCACATTTTTGTATCTTTTCATCAGTTGATGGGCATCAAGTTTGTTTCCAAGATCTGTCTACTATGAATTATGTTTCCATGAACATAGTTGAGCAAGCTACCATGTGGTATAATTGAGCATCCACTGGGCATATACCTTCACATACTTGTGTGGTTTCCTGAATCTGTATAAAGATCCTTTGAGATAGAAGAAGACAAAAATTGCTTACAACTTACACATAGGGTTATGTGAAAAGGAGAATACAAAGGATCTCATAATGTGAAGTCATATTTGTGGGGGATGGTGTTACATTGTATGTATTTCATCATAACTTAATATCATTATTTTTTTGGCCTGGCAATCACAATGGGTTTTTTTCTCTCCATAACATGGGACCAACAAGTATAGAACAGCTGAGAAGCACGGTTTTCTTAGGATATTTTACTATTCAATGCAAGTGTCCTGTACAGCCTTTAATATTTACAAGGTGTTAGGTGACTCCAATCTGTCCATGAACAATGCCATGAAAAACAGCCTTTTATTTGACTTATTTACCTAGTCAACGGGTTATACTGTAATTGAATACAGTCTTTGAAAAAGTTATTCAGTAGCTTTCATTGGTGGATATCCTTTTTCTTAAGGAGTAAACATGGAGTAATAAATTAAACCTCAGAAATATCTTTCCCAAGTTCAGTTTTCCATTATTACATCCAAGCTGTTTATGTATTTTCAATGTTATTTTATCTTTTTCAAGACTTTGTTTAACTGTGGCTTTGGAGGCTATTCTGGAAGTAGCTCTTTTATACCATGCTGGTCTTGGAATCACAGAGATTCTTCTGACTCTACATCCCAAGTGCTGGGTATAAATACATATACCACCACCTCCAGGTATTTCTTATACTAGAAAAGATTCATATGGAAGCTGCTTTTCTCAAATGGTATATCTGTCCTATTTAATCTTTATGAATGTCTATACTAATCTCTAGTAGTGTATACATTCTACATATATGGGCAACGTACTTTCTTCTTTTGAAATTCAAGGATATTTAAACTTGATTGACTGTGTATTTTCCCTAGGCATACAGGGAGCTAGAGGTCTTGAATAAGAAACATTACATGTCAGAGTTTCACATTTGGAATGGTGGCCAAGTTTATCAAGTAACAAAATTTATTACTCTAGAAATCTACACACAGTGTCTGGGTAATTTGGGACCTTTCCTGGAGTTTCTCACTTCATGCTTGGTAGAAAAGAGAGAAAAAATAATTCTATAGAGAGATTCAAATTTTATGGAGTTCCCCTACCTATTCATTTGCTCTTTATATCAAACCATTCCACATGTCCTGGGGACACAACATGTCCTGAATATTCTTTCTCTTCCTAGGGGAAGCTTTAGCCAGCCGCTAAGCAGGCATGGCTACAGCTGGCTAAAGCTTCCCCTTCATTTTCCCTTAAAGATATGGGGATAATTTTGGTCCTCTTAATGTTGCTTTTTTTTCAACTTTTGAGATTATTATCTGATTGTTGTTTCCCCTTGATATGGGTTCTCCCAATCATCCCTTTATTTTGTGTTCTTTCCAGTTTGATATAATTTTAAAGTTGGGAAAACTCAATCAAAAGCTAAAATATTCAACACTATCAGTGACAAACAGTGCTTGAAGGTAAACCAGGAGGCTTCAGCCTTTCAGAATTTTTAAAAGGAATGTTGGTCTTACTTATCATGGCAGAAATGACCTTCTTAGTAAAATAAGACAATTGTTATGTCATATACAACATTTTTAGATTAACTTATAATATAATAAAATCTGCATTCTGTGTTTGAACACAATCACTTATGTGCACATTCATGGACTCTTTAACTCTAGTTATTGCTATATAATCTAAATTATATTAATTAGAATATATAATACTGAAATCATTAAAAAATACCATCTCAATATTCAATTCCGGTTTCATTAATTTTATCCTTATTTGCTTCCTCTGTCCTTCCTGCCATTTCCCAATCAATTTATATACTATATCCTATAATATTATTCCCTCACCATATTCATTGTTAATGTATTTTTATATTTTCCGTTCTCATATTAGGTAGTCGTCCTGTTTTTCCTTCTTTATTTGATCCTTTCTTATATTTTCTAGTATGCAATGGCCCTTTTAAAAACCTTAGAATTTTGTTCACGGATCACTTCATTTCAAAGTATATTACTTCAAATGAATCTTAGACTCATTTTGAATAGATAAAGGTTTGATCCTTGCAATTTGGCTTGTATATAAGCAACAAGTTATTCTAGTGGAAATGTAGAATTAGGAAGAAAAGGCCGTGTATTTTCTTAGTGATAACATTAGCAGAAGAAATATCTATGACATAATGGAAGATTGTTTAAACACGTGAAATACGATTAGTTTCTTTCCACAAGTTTCCACCGACATTGTGGCTCATCTATTTGGCAAACATTATGCATGAATTAATTGCATCATTTAAACTTTGATGGAATATCTCTCCAACATGCATATAATCCATGAAAGATTTGTCTGGTCAAAATGTACCAAGTCTGACATCCTTGAATTTCCATATTACCGACCTTGCTTTTCAGATACTCTTGGAGCACAGGTAGAATAAAGGGTAGCACATGAACCTATAATACTGAAAGACACTGTTTCATTAAGTAAATGCAAGGAATGGGCAAGGAGGAAAATCCATCTATATATCAAAAATGCAGAAGACATTCCCAAATCACGCTTGCATAATATAATTTGAATGCCATATCAAGTATTAGAGCTATACAAGTTCAAAGAAGGAAAAATGAGTTCACTTCTAAAAACTATATATATATATATATATATATATATATATGAATCTGAGATTAAAACAGGTAATAATCCAATGATAAAAAGATAAAAATAACATTCTCTGTATAGTTATTAATATTTTCGAGAGAACAGGTAAGATTATTGTTTCAAAATACAGAGATAAATGAACTTTTCAGACATTGGACATGAAGGAATATCCTGTGGACACGTCCAAGCTTGTAAACATGAATTGAGAGCATTGTCAACAATAGTGTTTTCATAGACTAAGGTTTACACAGAAAGAAGATATGGTTTCTATACTTTCAAAGGGGGTAATTTTATTCAGGTATATCACCACAAATCTCAAAATCAATTGGTTTGCCTCTGTAGGATGATGACTTAGGTAATGGGCAATTCTTCACTTATAAAATTTATTCCACAAAAAAAAATCTACTATGAATCTAGAGAACAGTCTCACATATGAGTACTCATCCCTTGCATAAGAATGGACTTTGGGAGCCCATTTCACATAAAGGTATACTTCCTCAAACTAGAGTATGGGATAGGGACTATCCCAAAAGATATGACAGACACTGAAGAAGAACTCACACTCCTTAGGGAGTAGAAATGTTATGGGATAGGTAGGTTGATAATTGGGGGCAGAGGAGGAGGGGAGGAAGAGGGAAATGGGATTGATAATCTTGTTTGTAATTTAAAAATATTTGGAGAGAAAAAGGTAAAAGTATCAGAACTAATGTAACAAAAATTATGAGTGAAATAACATTAAGCCTTAAACCTTCACAAAAAGTACAAGAAACTTAGTTTTGTCTACATTTTGGGAACTGCAGAATATGGGATATATCTAAGTGGTCATCAAGAAACTGAAGTAGTATAATGATACATTTACTTACATGTGTACTGGGTTGAAATCATAGTAGATTAGTGTGGGGCAGCAGATGTAAAAATATTTAAAGTCAGAGACAAACTTGTGTCTTCTGCCTAAGTCGAGGAGGATATATTATGAGGTCATGAGTGGGTGTGGTTCATTTAGAATTTGAAGATGTAAAGGATTGTGACAGAGAGATCCTAAGTATTTCCTGGAAACTGTGACAGAAATTGCTGCCCATACCATGGGCCCAAGGAAAACAGAGCATCTGAGATGCAGTTTTCTAAATGAGGATTTTAATATCCTAAGATATGTGCCATTGTACAACATCAAATTTCACCATACAATGGACTTAAATCTCCAAATGACCCTATGAGTAAAGGTTTTTCCATTTTCAAGTTCCTGGAACTGTTCACCAACATGAGAGTATGTAACCTCACTAAATACAGCCTGTGAAGTATCTGCTCCCAGTCTTTCATTAGAAGATTTTTGATTCCATAAGAAGTAAAACCCTATTGGGTGTTGTCCATTTAGTCCTGTAAGTCAACTTTTAATGCGGTTATTTGGTCTTTGGCTGAATAATTTCTTCTGTTATGGTGTATTTTAGAAGTTATACTTTGGCTAGATTTGGGGATGGTGAAGATCTTTTTCCATTGTGTGGTCTCCTCTCTTTTCTTGTTTAATATGTTTTTTTCTTACATAATATTCTCAGTTTTATTACACCCCATTACTGAATGATTGATGTGAGTGTCTATGCTACTGTTATATTCAGGGAGTGGACTGCTCTTCAAATTCATTAATTCAATGGTAACTCACAGTTACTCTGCCAAGTATTATTTTCTGGCTGGATTTGGATTCAAGTCTTTGAACATTTGGAATTATGGTTGGTCAATAGAAGGATCTCAAATGGCTAAAAGAATGACCTGCACCAATATTTTCTTCGTAGATTTCCTCTTCCACAAGCAGTAGAACCCTGTTTTGTCTTTTATATTTAGCTCTATACCCAACCATTTAATTGGATTATTTGGTGTTTTATTGACTAGTTTCTACATTTCTTTGTATATTTTAGAAATATGTCCTTGGATAGATGTGGGGTGGGTGAAATACTTTTCCCATTCTGTGGACGGCTGTCTTGTCTTGTTGACTATGTCTTCTGCATTACACAATCCTCTCAGTTTCAGGAGGCACCATTACTGAATTATTGATCTGTATGTTGGTGCTACTGTTATGTTCCTGAAGATGTCTGCTCTACAAATATATTCAAAGCTACCTCCTCATTAATCTGCTAAGTGGCTCAGAAATGTCTTTGGGACCTGTTTCAAGGAATGGCAAAGTAAAGGACACAGGAAAGTTTTCCACAAAACTGGACCACCTTCCTCTGATCAATGTGGACTGGTAAATTCCCCATCTATTCATAAGTCCTTGAAAACTGATCTATCTTCAAAATCTGTTTCAGGGTCTAGGGTCACCTCTGCCTCTATCAATTGGATGCAGAGATATTCCATATATCTGAATGACAAACCCATAAGAGTCCCCTCTACAGCACAGGGCCTCATTTATTGTTCATGTAGTAAGGGAGACCAGAAACTTTCCATTAGACCTTAAAGAAAACTTAGGCAAGCTCATAGAGACCAATCATGACCAAATTCTACAAATCTAGAACAAAATAATTCTAAGCAATTCCTTCTGCAAATGATGGACAGAACAATAATTTACACCAGTCACAACATTAAAACGTTTGTCATTTCATAAAGAGAATCCCCATTCTTACATGAATATTCAAGCAGATACTGGTGGTGCTCTAGTACGACCCACCAGTGAGAGAGGAGTTTTGGAT
The DNA here is from genome assembly GCF_003668045.3 of Cricetulus griseus. Taxonomy (NCBI): domain Eukaryota; kingdom Metazoa; phylum Chordata; class Mammalia; order Rodentia; family Cricetidae; genus Cricetulus; species Cricetulus griseus. The sequence goes on along the minus strand of NW_023277141.1, from coordinate 2,424,264 downwards.
GATCCCTTACCTTCAGAGAAGTCTGTGAATAAATTTTGTTTGCCCCTTGTTCTTTTGGACCCTTGCAGTTCACTCAAGGCACTGTAAACCTATCCATACCTGCAGACTGGACAAACAAACATATGCCCTACGCAGAGTAAGAGATCATTCATACACCCCTGTAGAAAGTGGGGCACAGTATTTCCTCATCTAGGAGAAGCAGATTGAATCAGGAAAATACAGCACAAGGAAAGCTCAGTGGATCAAAACCAGAACACAATGTCGTAGATTTGTCAAATATGACTCACAAACTCGCTGCCCTGCCTTAAGAGGTGAGTGAGTCCTAACAATAAATACTTCTGAGGAATGGAACACAGAAATTATAATGGAGACATCCCAAGAAGATGCCCAGGTTAATTCCAGCTCTACTGGAATGGCCTTATCATTATCCACCTCTGAGGGAGGATTTCTGGATGATGCCTCCACTACAGAGGGACCTGTGAACCTATATTCCTGTGTCCCTCTCTCTTTTCAGCCTTTGCAATTCAATCAAGGACCAACAGAACTTTCCATACCTGAAGATTGGACATTCAGACATTTAAATTCTAAGGTGAAAGAGCTGACACATTTTCCCTGTATCAAAGAGGACCCTAAGCCCACCTCTTCTTTGAAATCCAGAATTCAACAGGTAGCCACTGCACAAGGAAGGCTAAGTAGAACACAACATGATGACAATTGCTCAGGGCAGAAATTCAGTGAGCCACCAACTCCCAGCAATGTCTTAATAGATGTGGAAGGACTAACATGCAATATAAAATATGAATGGGAGTTTGGAATTGTACTTGGTACATCTGGGTCTCAAAAGCTTCCCTTATTCTCAGAACAGACACAGGTTATTTCCATGTCTACTGGCAAAGCCCAAGCATATTCCACATGTGAGGTAGGTGCTCTGGAAAATCCCTCAAATCCAGAGGGATCTCAGGAAGCATTTCCCTGTGGTTCTTGTTCTTTTGGGCCCTTGAAGTTCACTATAGGACTTGTAACACTACCCATCCCAGCAGATTGGACATATAAACATATGCCCCACCGTGATGAAGCTATCACACACTCTCCCTCTTACAAAGTGGGGCCCAGGGAAATGTGCTCTAGTAGAAGCAGATTAAAACAAGAAACCACTCCACAAAGAAGCCTCAATAGATCAAAGCTAGGACACACTAACCAAGAGTTGCAAAAATATGATTCACAAACACCAAGCACTGACTTATGAGATCAGGGAGTCCTAACAGCAAGCAATTATGATGAATCTGACACTTATATTTTAATGCCAACATCTGAGTCTCCAGAAACTACTACATTCTCAGAAGAAGTCCATGTAGATTCCTGATCTAATGGAAAGGCCTTAGCATCGTCCACAAGGTAAGGAGGAGTTCTGTATTATTCCACCCTTGCAGCTATTGCTGAACAGATTTTGCTCTGTACCTCATTCTTTTCATCATCTACGGTTGAATAAAGGAAAAACAACACAGTCCATACCTGTAGAGTGGATGTTCACAAATATGCCTTCTCAGGAAGTAGAGCTGACACTTTCCCACTCTATAAAAGGGGACCTTAGGACATGCTCTTCTATGAATTCCAAAATTCAACAGGCAGCCCTTGTAGAACGAAGCCTGAATAGATCACATCCTGATGGCAATTGCTCATGCCAGAAATCCTATGACCAACAAACTTCCACCAAAGCCTTAACAGTTGAGGGAGTCCTAAAATCCAATACAAAGGATGAATGTCACATTGCTATTTGTACATCTGAGTCTCTAGACTTTCCTGTATCCCCAGAAATGACACAGGTTGCTTCCATCTATATTGCTGGAGACCAAACACAGTCAAAGATTGATGGAATTCTGGATAAACCCACACCTTCAGAGGGGTCTCTGAAACCATTTTACCCTGTCCATGGCACTTTTCTTTACTCTCAGATCACTCAAGTGCTTATAAAACTATCTATTCCTGTATTCTGGACATACACATATGTGTCCTTCCCAATGGAAGAGATCACACATTCTTGCCCAGACAAATTGGGTTCCAGATGTTCCTTCTCTAGGAGTGGCAGATTAAAGCAGGGAACCACTGTAGAAGCAAGACATACTTGATCAAAAGCAAATCACAATGGCATTTCACAGCAATGCTATGACACACAAACTACATGCACTGCCTTAAGAGCTGAAGGAGATCTAAAACCTAGCAATCTGCTAAATGGGACATTGGTAATACCATGGGGACAGACATTCCTTCTTACTCAGTAGAGGCTCAAGTTACTTGCAGATGTCTTGGAGGGGCCTTAACATCATGCACAAGTCAGGTGGAAGTTCTGGATGAATACTCCCATGAAGAGGGGTTGCTGGATAAATGTTGCACTTTACCTGAATCTCATCTGTCTTTGCAGTTCACACAAGGGCCTATAACACTGTCCATTCGTGTAGACTGGAAGTTCACCCATAGATCCTCTCAGGTGGAGGAGTTGAAAGCTTCTTCTCCTTTCAAAGATGACTCCACGCCATCCTCATGTATGAAAATCAGAAATCACCAGACAGCCACAGCACAAGAAAGACTCAATACATCACCTTCTGGTGATATTTGCTCATGCCAGGAATCTAATTACCGAGAATCTTCCACATCACCTTTGACATCTGAGGGAGGCGTAAAATCCAAGACAAAAGATGAATGGGACATTGTTCTTGGTACTTCTTGGACTCTAAAGCTTCCTTCATTCTCAGAACAGGCACAGGTTACTTCCAAATCTACTGGCGATGATCAAGCATATTCCATATATCAGGGAGGTACTGTGGATGATCCCTCACCTTCAGAGCGTTCTGTGGAACCATTTTGCTTTTGCTGTGGATCAATTCTGCCATAACAGTTCAATCCAGGGCCTGTAACACTATTCATTCCTCCAGACTGCACATACACATATATGCCCTTCCTGAAGAAAGAAATCACACATTCTCCCTCTTACAAAATGGGTTCCAGTCGTTCCTCCTCTGGGAGAAGCAGATTGAAACAGGAAACCACAATAGAAGGAAGAATCAGTAGATCACATTCAGATCTAAATGGCATTGTACAGCAATTCTATGACCCACAAAAACCCCACACTGCCTTTAGAGATGAGGGAGGCCTAAAACTTGGCATATCTGATGAAAGGATCGTTGGCATTACCATGGGGACATCAGAGTGCCCTGAGTTTCCTTCATCCTCAAAAGAGTAAGTAGTTAATTTCAGCTATCTTGGAGGGACTTGAACATCATTTAAGAATGAGGGAGGAGTTCTCGCTGAGAACTCCCCCATATAAGTTTCACTAAACCTATTTTTCTCTGTCACTGATTGTTTTGAGACATTGTACTTCACTCAGGTGTGTACAGAATTGTCCATTCATATAGATTGCAATCTCACACATAGTTTCTCTCAGGTGGAAGTGTTGGCAACTTATTCCTCTTTCAAAGAGGACCCCAAGCCATCCACTTGTATGAAAATCAGTATTCAACAGTCAGACACAGCACACCGAAGACTCAATAGATCACAACCTGATGCTAATAACTTAGAGCAGAAATCCAATCACCCAAAACCTTCTACCTTTGCTTTAACTGTTTACGAAGGCCTAACATCTAACTAAAAAGATGAGTGGCACTTTAACATTGTTCTTGGAACATCTGAGTGTCTAAACTTTCCATTATTCTCAGAACAGGAACAGATTACTTCCATCTCTACTGTCGAAGCCTAAACACAGTCCACATGTATTTGGAGTTTATTTTCATAATTCCTCACCATCAGAGAGGTATCTGGATCCATATTGGTCTGGGCCAGTTTTTTTTAAGCACTTTGCAATTCACTGAAGGGTCTGTACAACTATCCATTGCATCAGATTGGACATACAAACATATGCCCTACCCGGATGAAGATATCACTCAGTCTCCCACTTAAAAAGTAGGGCACAGGGGTTCCTGATCTAGGATAATGAGATTGAATCGTGAAATTACAGCACAAGGAAATCTAAGTAGATCAAAACCAGATTAAAATGGCCTAGAGTTGCAAAACATAACGAACAGACTCCTTGCAATGCCTTAAGTGCTGAGGGAGTCATAACACCAAACTCTTCAGACAAATGGGACACTGATATTATAATGGGGTCACCTGATTATCCAGACATTCCTGATTCCTCAGAAGAGGCCCAGGTTACTTCGAGATCTTCCTGAGGGGCCTTAGATTCCTCATCATTTGTGCAAGAAATTCACGATGATGCCTGTCCTTCATTGAGAACTCTGGACCAATTCTGCTCTGTCCCTGACTCTGTACAGCCTGTGCCCTTCAACCAAGGACCAACAACACCGTCAATACCTGTAGACTGGACTTTCACACATATGCCATTGCGGGTGGAAGATGCCCTCTAAAAAAGATGACCATAGGGAATCCTCTTATATGAGAAATAGAATTCAACAGGCAGCCCCTGCACCAGGAAGCCTGAATAGATCACATTCTGATGCCAATTACTCAGGCAAGAAATCCAGTGACAAACAATCTCCCTGGAATGCCATAACAGTAGAGGAAGGCCTGACGTTCAATACAAAAGCTAAATGGTAATTTAAAATTGATCTAAGTACATCTGTGTCTCCAGAACTTCCCATATTCTCAGAACAGTCACAGGATATTTCCCTCTCTACTGGTGGGGAACAAACAGAGTCCATAACCGAGGGAGTTCTGAAGGATCCCTCACATTGAGAGGGTCCTATGGAACCATTTTCCTGTGACTCTGGTTCTCTTCTGCCTTTCAGCTAACTCAAGGGCTTCTAATACTATCTATTCCTGCAGAGTAGACAAACAGACATACCATCTAAACAGGAATTGATCACTAATTCCCCCTCTTTCACAATGGCAACCAGGCATTCCATCTCTAGGAGAAGCATATAAAAACAGGAAATCACCATAGAAAGAAGCTGAAGTAGATCACATCAAGATCACAGTGGCACTGTACAGCATTCGTAAGTCCCACAATCTCCTTTCAATGACTTAAGATTGTGGGAGGCCTAAAAACTAGAATATTGATAAATGGCACATTGGTATTACCATGGGAACTGACATTCCTACACCCTCAGAAGAGGCCCATATTAGTTCATAGTCTACCTGAAAGGCTATATTATCATCCATGTGTGACTTACTTATAGCTCCCCTATAGAGTCCTCTGTGAACCAATTTTGCTCTTACCTTCATTCATCTCAGCCTTTGCACTTCACTCAAGGGTCTATAAACCTGACCATTCCTGTAGACTGGCTGCTTGACCATATGACTTCACACATAGAATAGCTGACACATTTGCACTCTTAGAGATGTGGCCCATTGTTGTCAACCTCTTTGAGAAGCAAACATAATTTATGAACTACAGCTTAAGTGAAACTCAATGGATCATCACCAGTTTACCATGGCTTATACCAGAAAATCATTGACCCACAAAAGCCTTCTGCTTCCTTAAAAGATGAGGAAACACTAACATTTAACACATCTGATGGATGCACCCTTCTCATTTCTCTTGTGCATTCTTTTTTTTCTGAGGTCTTTCCTTCATCTTCATTACAGGCACAGGTTAACTCTTTGGAGGTGTCCTAGCATGTATCACAAGTGAGAGGGGCATTCATGATGATGCCTCTCCTTGGAGGGTAATGTGCAAAGTTTTTGCTCTACCCGGAGTCCTTTCGGCATTTTAATTCACTCAAATTTTTGTATTATTGTCCATACATGCAGACCAGAATTTCACACATGTGTTATCGCAGGTAGAGTAACTGACCCATTCTCTCTCCTACAATATTGGTCCCATGTGTTCTTTTATTAGGAGAAGCATATGGAAACAGAAAACCCAGACAGAATGAAGCCTCCACATATTGACGAAAATGGATTAGACTAGGAAACCAATGGCCTGCAAATTAAAATCTAAGTCCTAATTCCTGATGAAGTTACGACAACCAATATATTTTATGAAAGGGACTTAAACTTTATTCTAGGCACTTCTGAGTCACTAGACATTCCATCATCCTCAAATCAAGCACAAGTAAATTTCATCTCCACTAAACACCTTTTTACAAATTATACATGTGATTTATGGGTTCTAGATTGTCCCACACCTACATGTTGGATTGTGGACCACTCTTCCTGACACTGGTTCTTTTTGGCCATTGAAGTTTACCTAGGGTCCTTTAAAAATGACCACACTTGTATACATTATATTTCAACGTCTCTCTCCCTAAGAAGATGTCACTTTCATTCTACTTCTAGGACTCTGGGGACAATACATTGCAAACTAAAGAGAAAAGATGCAAACATGTAGACCCTCAGCAAGGGAACATCACAATTTTTCCTTGAGAACAATATGGCTTCAATCAGACCTCACAGAACTAGAAAGTTTCAGACCCATTCAAATGCAGCAAATGATCCAGATTGGCCCCTTTACCAGCTGCTAGCCAAACAGCATTCCCATGATTCAATAATCTATGAGACATATATCTTTAGAACTAATGCCCTAAGAAGTGCACAGATACATATTTCCCTTTAAATTTATTATATACTTATAATCCCCCACAAGGAGACAAATCAGGTCTTTAATCATAGCAAATGGTCCCATAAATAAACCTAAGCCAGTAGCAGAAAAAAAATCTAAACTTCTAATTGCCACAACATTTTACTGAGAAATACACACTGAGAACAAAGGTCTTCGGAATTTCCTCAGTAGATCAACATACAATGTGACATACATTTCTGGATTTATGTGATCTTGGATATTCCATAAATACCAAAGTGTGGTTCAGACAATATATGTTGGGAATTAAATGTTTGCATTATTCACTTCAGACAAAAGATAACTAAACATTAATAAGGGGAATCTGAGATCTATCCACTCAAGGAGAAATTAGGTGAGACATGTAACTTTCATGTCAGAGGCCTCAAAACTTCGTATTAAGTAGAATAAAGATTTGTATATTTCCCAACAAATAAGGATTCCTAGAATATCTATACATTCTTAACATCTAATGAGAGGATGGTAGAGATACACGTGAGTGCATGACAGTAATATTATAGCACCTCACACTTTTGAGAAAGAAGAAATGAAATAAGAACCTCAAGGTTCTGAATATTTCTCATTCTGTGAAAATAGGTACAAAGATAAGACCTAGACTTAAAGTCATCATAACTAATCTACTAAACAAAGGTATACTAGGAAAATTCTCATATGTGGAAATTAACTTATTTCTGCTAACAACAGGAGAATAGCACCAAATTTTCAGGAGTGAACTAAGAGTGACAGGCAGTTCTCCATGTTCTAGGGGGGGAATTCAGACATTAATTATCTCTATTATAATGGGAGAGATAATATCTTATTAAGAAGTAAGCTACATATCATACCATGTGTGTACTAATGTGTTTCTACACGCTAAATGTTAATTAACCCCTATCTCTAAAAGAGGATATAATATCTTCTTTGCATTCATGCTAGCCCTAGTTCTACCATTTCCCTGGAAAACCAACAGTGATTGAGACCATCTCCCTCTGTGCTTGGTATCCCTGAAATTCACCTTTTTCCAAGGGCAATTTGGGTAACTCTAATTTGAAGAACCATCACAATAAGATAGAAAAATTACCTTGAAAACAAGGCCATTTATTGATAAGATTTCACCAAAATTTGGAAGTTCTTTTTCTCGCCGATTACATCTTTCAAGTTATTTATGAGTTTGAGAACCTAGGCCCAGAAATGTACATCCAAATTCTGAGAAGAATTTGAAGATTTTGCTCATGCCTTCAGTGTAGTTGCGAGAGACAGACGTTTTATATAATTTAAAGAATTCAATTATGAAAAGAATTTTCCTGGATTGTGCTCTTCCTTACAGGATAAATTATGGCATTCACACTTACAACAACACCATTGGAGATATACTGCCCTCCCAAAGTTTGTCTTTTTTCACCCTATGTAAGACAAGAACTAGAATTTATCCATTTACCTCAAGGAGCCCTCATATTTCCCTTTTCTGAGCATAGGGACATTGATGTGCCTACATACTAAGAAACATTGTTCACTATATTGGCATATAACAGAGAACAAAGAGACCAAACAGAGCCTTGCTCCTTCAATTCAGTCAATAGATACTGATTTTTCATCATTGCAACAAAGATCTGTTATGTTTGCTGAACACAAGTGTAATGGCTATGCTCCTGATGACATCATTTGGTGCAGCCAATTACCTGCAGTCCAATGATCATTCAATCTAATCTAATCTATGTAATTTAAACTTTCCTGTAGATAGCTACCATACAAAACTCAAGATTTCTTCATTACTGTGAATCTTTTGATTTTCTTAGGATATTGATGCACATCTTGGAGATCATGATGTTCCTCCATAAAAGCATTTGAACAGTTTTTCCATGGTAACAGTAACCGGAAGGATCCCTTAATCATAAGATATATTTCCCATGGGCAAGGCTGGAGAAGGGTGGGACACCCAATGTCTGAACTCAGAGTCAGCTTGATCTCATAGAAAAGTGCAGAACAAAATGCCTGAACATTCAAGTCGACACAGATTACCTAAAAGAGGAGGGAAGAAACTGACGAAGGCATAATGCTGAAAACACAAATGATTCAGCGAATGTGGTTTTGGGCCTCATCCTTGGGATACACCCCAACCTGAAAAGGTGTCTCACTATTAGGTGAGTCTGAGAAAATGATCTCTGTGATTTCCCGCTCACCCAACCATGGGCATGGAGAGTGGTCACAGAGAGAGAACCTCCCTGTCTTTCACAGCAACAGTGTTGGTGTTTGTTTACATGGAAGGGGAAAGTCTGAAATGGAAACTGAACACTTAGCAATGGAACATCTACTTTAAAAGTCCATGAACTGGGGATTTCAGACAGGGTGGGAGAGGGTGAGTGGGGGAGACAGGAAAAGAGACAAAGTGGGTCAGAATAATAGCAGAGAGGATGTGGAAGATGAGATGGAATGCAGAAAGAGAGAGAGAGAGAGAGAGAGAGAGAGAGAGAGAGCATAAGTGGGTCGGGATCTGTCTTTTAAAGGGGTCCTTTAAACCTGCCTGCAGACTTAGTAACCATAGAAGCCTGGACTGAACAGAGTACTGCCTGAGTGAGTGTGTCATGCCAGGTTCCTTGGACTGTCCAGCCTGATGCCTGGACTTTTCAGTCCACTCTCCCTGAATACTGAAGTTTGGGGTGTTAGAAATGGTAATTTAGAGGATACGGATATCGAGTTATCAAGACTGCATCCTGCTGAAGTAGGGCATTGACCATAACAAGGGACCTGAGAAAGTTGTGGTACTACCATATCCTGAGTATCTGTTGGTTCCTTCTTTAGACATGCCTAGTAGCACTCACTCAGGGCTCCTAGACCTCGACAGATGTCATCAGTGTGGGAGATGAAGTTAACTTTAGAAATAAAAGGGTTTCTGATATCCTGGTATCAGAGCGGTGAATGCACAGATGATGGAGTGATTCTCGAGAGATCCCAGATGATGAAGAAAGGAATCTGGGATCATAGATAGGCTGAATACTCTTTGTCTGGAATGCATCTTTGGACCTGTTTGCAAGGGTCCCATTCAGCTCACTGGAACCCACATAATTCCTTTGTGTTTGCCAAAAACATAAAATGGAGACAGATCAGCTGCCTCTCTATGATAGAAACGACTTTGGAATGGAATGTTTAGGAGAGGAAAAATGCACCTTAATTTTGCAATTGTAGAGTGGTATAGCATGGTCTTCAGAACTCGGACAGAGATGCAGAAACACACACACACACACACACACACACACACACACACACACACACACATACAGAGAGAGAATGAAAGAGAGAGAGAGAGATACAAACAGATAGATAAAAGCTCAGTTTAGGTGGAGACCATTGCAAAACATGTAAAGCTGCAGGTATTCACCCAGGTTTCAGTGGCAAAGACAGAGGAACAGAGAGAGAGAGAGAGAGAGAGAGAGAGAGAGAGACTTTGGCTTACTGTAGCAGTCAGGCACATTGAAAAGCAGGGAGAATTATAGACTCCCACCCAGGATATAACGACATACACAAAGACACACAGACATTCAGAGACAGAGAAACACAGAGACAGTAAGTGCTATAGAGAGGGAGAGTTAGAGAATGAAATGAAAGACAAAGAGACAGACAGACACACAAACAGGCCAATGATTATTTTAGGCTGAAATAAGAGAATACCAGGGCCAGAGGCAGGCTCCCAACATAGTCATTGAGGATGCTGTCTCGGCCTGAAGAACTCTGTACTGCTGCTGACATCATCCCATGCAACCAAGTACCTGCATTCCAATGATCTTTCAATCTAATCTAAGAAATGTAATTTAGACCTACCGTGGAAATTTCACCTTTTTTACAGTATTTTGATTACTTTCATTTTCATAATTACATGATGTTCTTCTTAGTGTTTATGCTATTCCTCTTCAAAAAGACATTGAATGGTTTTTCCACATTAACAGTAACAACTAGATTCCCGTAATCATAAGAGTTAATTCCCATGGGAGTAGCTGAAGGAGGCTTGGTACTCAACATCTCAGAATATGGAGTCAGCCTGAACTCATCGACATTGTGGAACCAAAATACCCCAAAAGTTGATATGACACAGGAGTCCGAACAGAAGAAGGAAGAAACTCCCACAGGAGTAAATGTGAAACACACAGTTGATTCAGCAAATGTGGTGGTAGACCTTATCCTTGGGAAACACATGGACCTGATGTATTGGTCAGTTTGGTCAGTCTCAGAAAAAAATGTCTGTGGTATCCTGCACAACCGAGCCTGGGTACGGAAAGAGGTCACAGAGAGATACTCTCCACTGCTTTCACAGCTCCAGTGCAGGTCTTTGTTTATGTGGAAGGGGAAATCTCACTATGGAAATTGAACACTGAGCAATGGAACACCAACTTTAGAATGTCATGAACCAAAAATTTCTGTCAGTGTGGTAGGGGGTGAGTGGGGAAACAAGAGAAGAGACTAAGTGGGTCATAGCAAGAGCAGAGAGCAGATAGCTGAGAGGAGGAGGAAGGTAAGAGAGAGACAGACAGAGAGACAGAGAGACAGAGTGAGAATAAGAGAGCCTGGGAGAGCCGGGATCTGTATTTTAAGGGGGTGCTTTAAATCACACTGCAGATTTAGTACTCACAGAAGCTTGGTCTGAACAGTGTACACCCTGAATGAGTGAATCATGACTGGTGCCTTGGACAGGAAATCCTGATGCCTAGAACTTTCATTCCAACTTTCCCTGGATACTGAATGTTGGGTTGGTAGACTTGGCAATTTAGGGAATATGAATATCAATATCTATAGATTGCATCCTGCTTAAATAGGGGCATTGTCCATCATTGGGGGGGTGATAAAGTTGTGGCACTACCACATCCTGGAGTATCTGGTTTATCCTTCCTTGTTCAGATCGTGTAGCACACACTTGGGCCTCCTAGACCTCACCAGATGTCAGTAGTGTAGGAGATGAGGTTAAGTTTAGAAAAGAAAATGTTTCTAAAGGCCTGATATCAGAGGGGTTAGTGGTCATATGAGGGAGTGGTTCCCAACAGGGATACCAGATGAGGAGTAAAGGAGTCTGGGAATCATTGAGAGGCTGATTAAAATTTGTCTGGAGTGCATCTTTGTACCTCTTTGCATGGGTCCCATTCAGCTCCCTGGACATACAGTAATATTTTTGGTGTACCAAAAACATAAATTGGAGAAACTTCAGCTGCCTCTTTATGATAGAAGCCACTTGGCTTAAAGCATTCTCATTTTGGAATTGGAAAGGTATCTTTCGGACAATAAAAAAGCATGTTAATTTTGCCTTTGTAGGGAGGTTTAGCATGCTCTTCAGTACTCGAACAGACACAAACACACACACACGCACACACAAACACACACACACACACACACACACACACACAGAGAGAGAGAGAGAGAGAGAGAGAGAGAGACATAAAAAGGTACAGATGAAAGATCAGTTTCAGTGGAGATCAGTCTAGAACAAGTACAGCTGCAGGTATTCACCCAGTGTGCAGAGGAAAAAAGAGAGGACTTGACAGACAGAGAGACAAAGACTTTGCCTTAGAGTAGCAGGCAAAGACATTGCCAAGCCGGTAGAATTATAGACGCCCACCCAGGGTGTAGAGACATATACATAGAGACACAGACAGTGAGAGACAGATATACACAGAGACAGAGACAATTAGTGATAGAGAGTTACAGAATGAAATGAGAGACAGAACACAGACAGGCCAAGGCTTAGTGTAGGCTAGGATAAGTGCATATCACATCCAGAGGCAGGCTCCCAACATATTCATGTATGATGCTGTCTCTGCCTAATGAATTCTGGCCTGCTGCTGACATCATCTCATGCACCCAAGTATCTGCAATCTAATGATGTTTCAGTCTAATCAAAAAAATGTAATTTAAACCTTCCTGGAAGAAGCTAACCATGGAAAACTCACCTTTTTTACAATAATGTGATTCCTTTCATTTTCTTAGTCCATTGATTTACTTCTTAGGGTATTTGATATTCCTCTACACAAAAGTATTGAAAAATTTTTCCACAGTAACAGTTACTTCTGGATTCCCTTAAACATAAGATGTATTTCCAATGGAGGTGGCTCAAGGATGCTCGGTTCCTAGCATCTTATAAGATGTAGTCAGCCTTAACTCATTGACAATTGTAGAAAAACAAATACCAGAATAGTTGTGATGACACAGGGGTCCGAACAGTGGAGGGAAGGAACTCGCAAAGGCATAATTCTGAAACGCACAGGTGATTCAGGGAATGTGGAGGTGGACCTCATCCTTGGGAAACACACTGACCTAATGGGGTGTTTCGCTGTTTTCTCAGTCCCAGTAAGAGATCTCTGCAATGTCCCACTCAACCGAGCCTGGGTATGGAGAGAGTTCACAGAGAGAGAGCCTCCATGGCTTTCACAACTCCAGGGTTGGTCATTTGTTTACGTGGAATGGGAAAGCTCGATATGGAGACACAACCCTGAGTAATTGTACACGAATCTTAGATTGTCCATGAACTTTAAATTTTCTGACATGGTTGGAAAGCGTGAGTGAGGGAGATAGGAGAAGATATGAAGAGGGTCAGAGGAAGATACCAGATAGCAGATTGCAGAGGGGAATTGGAAGGTGACAAAGAGAATAAGACATCAGCAGTGGGTAGGTATATATCTTTTAAAGGAATCCTATAACCGTGCCTGCAGACTTAGTACCTATGGAACCCTGGACTAAACAGAGTACATGCTGAGTGATTGCACACTTCCAGGTGTCATGGGCAGGTAGCCCCATGCCAGGGCCTTTCATTCCCACTTTCACAGAATATGGAAATTTGGGGTTTTAGACTTGGAAATTTAGGGAATAACGATGATGAATTGTCAAGATTGCTTCTTTTTAATGAAGGATAATTGACCATCTTATGGTCCCTGAGAATAGTGGGTTACTACCATGCCCCGGAATATGTAGTTGCTCCACGGATTTCCAGAATGTGTGGCACTCTCTTGGGCATCCTATTCTTTGGCAGATTTCAGCAGTGTAGGAGATGAGGCCATGTTTTGAAAAAAATACTTCTGAATTCTTGGTGACAGAGGGCTCCACAGTCAGTTGAAGGTGGGTTTTCCCAGGGAAAGGTAACTGATGAGGAGAGGAATCTGTAATCATAGAGGGACTGAATACAATTTATCTAGAGTGAATCTTTGGACTTTTTTGCATGGGTCCCAGTCAGCTCCCTGAATCTTACATGAATACTCCTGGTTTGCCAACACCATAAATTAGAGCCCCATCAGCTGCCTTTTTTGATAAAAGCAACTTGGCTGAAAACATTCACATGTTTGAAAAATAAGTGTATCCATAGGGCAATAAAAAGCACCTTAATTTTGCCATTTTAGAGTGGTTTACCATACTCTTCAGTACTCTGAGAGTACAGACACACACACAGCAAGAGAGACACAGACACAGACAGACAGACAAAAAGGTCAGATTTGGTACAGAACAGTCGTGAGCAAGTACCAAGCTCCTGGTATTCACCCAGGTTGCAAAGGCAAAGACAGAATGCCATAGAGAGAGTGAGAAAGTGGGAGAGAGAGGCTCAGTTAGCAGGCAGGTCCACTGCAATGCAAGTAGAGTTGAAGTAGCCCACCAGGGTGTAGAGATATATAGAGAGAGACAGAGACAGTGAGAGACAGAGATACACAAAGACAGTGACTGTCAGTGACAGAGAGTTAGAGATGAAAAGTCAGACAGAGAGACACACAGAGAACCAAGGCTTAATGTAGGCTGAGATAAGTGAATACCAGGTCCACGGGAGGGTCCTAACATTCTCATGGAAGATGCTGTCTCTACCTTATGAGTTCTGTCCTGCTGCTGTCATCATTTGGTGCACCCAAGTACGTTCAGTCCAATGATCCTTTAATTTACTCTTATATATGGAATTTAAACCTTCCAGGAAGAAACTACCATGCAAAACTAAACTTTGTTGAGTAATGTGTGTCTTTTGATTTTCTGAGTCCATTGATGCACATCTTGGGGGAACTTGACATTCATCCATTAAAGCATTCGAACAGATTTCCCATGGTAACAGTAACCAGAAGTATCCCTTAATCATACGATGTATATCCCATGGGCAAGGCCGAAGAAGGCTTGGTACTCCCAATGTCAGAAATCAGAGTCAGCATGAACTCATGGACAGGGGCAGAACTAATTGCCTGAAGATTCAAGTCAACACAGATTTCCTAAATGAGGAGGGAAGAAAATGACGAAAGAATAATGCTTAAAACTGAAATGATTCAGCGAATGGAGTGTTGGAACTCAAACTTGGTATACACACCAACCTGAAGGGGTGTCTCACCATTTGGTCAGTGAAAGAAAATGGGCTCTGGGGTTTCCCAATCACCCAAGCATAGGCATGGAGAGAGGTCACAAACAGAGTCCCTCCATGGCTTTCAAAGCACCAGTGTTGGTCTCTTGTTTACGTGGAAGGGGAAAGTTTGAAATGGAAACTGAACACTGAACAATGGAACACCTACCTTAAAAAGTCCATGAAAAAAAGATTTCAGACAGGGTGGGAGAGGGTCAATGGGGGAGACAGTAGAAGAGACAAACATGGACAGTAGAATAGGAAAGAGCAGATAGAAGAGAGGAAGTGGAAGGTGAGAGGGAGATATATAGATAGATAGATAGATAGATAGATAGATAGATAGATAGATAGATGGATAGATACATAGATACATATAGTGATATATATATATATATATATATATATATATATATATATATATAGAGAGAGAGAGAGAGAGAATAAGAGAGGATAAGTGGGTCGGGAACTGTCTTTTAAAGGGGTCTTTTAAACCTGCCTGCAGACTTAGTAACCATGGATCCTGGACTGAACAGAGTACTGGCTGAGTGAGTACATCATGCCAGGTGCCTTGGACAGGCCAACCTGATGCTTGCACCTTTCATTCCCACTTTCCCTGAATACTGAATTTTGGGGTTTTAGAAAGGGCAATTTAGTGAAAAAGGATATGGAGTTCTCAAAACGGCATCCTGCTGAAGGAAGGACATTGACCATCATTGGGTGACCTGAGAAAGTTGTAGTACTAACACTTCCTGATTTATCTGGTTGCTCCTTACTTCTACAGGACGTGTGGGACACACTTGGGCCTCCTAGACCTCGCCCCATGACATCAGTGTAGGAGATGAGGGTAAGTTTAGAATAGAAAATGTTTCTGAAGTCCTGGTATGATAGGGGTGAGTGGTCAGATGAGGGATTCGTTGCTGAGAGAGGGATACCAGATGAGGAGGAAAGGAATCTGGCATTCATTGAGAGGATGAATACTATTTATCTGGAGTGCATCTTTGGACCTGTTTGCCTGGGTCTCATTCAGAACCCTGAACTTACAGGAATAATTATGGATTACTAAAAAATAAATTGGAGACACATCAGCTGCTTATTTATGATAGAAGCAACTTGGCTGAAAGCATTCTCATTTTGCAATGGGATGGGTATCTTTCAAAATAAAAAAAACATCTTAATTATGCCATTGTAGAGAGGTTTAGCATGCTCATCAGTTATGGGACAGAGAGACAGACAAGCACACACACACATACACATAGAGTGAGAAAAAGGGACACAAACAAACGAATAGATAAAAGCTCAGTTTAGGTGGAGACCAGTCCAGAACAAGTACAGCTGCAGGTGGAGAGGCAAAAACAGAGGACCAGACAGAGATACAGAGACTTTGTCTTTGAATAGCAAGCAAACACATTGCAAAGCAGGTAGAATTATAAACTCCTAGCCAGGGTGAGGAGACATATACATAAAGACAGTGAGAGACAGAGATACACAGAGACAAAGACTGAGACAGTGAGTGATAGAGAGAGAGCTTGAGAATGAAATGAAACACAGACACACAGAAAGTCCAAGGCTTAGTCTAAACTAGGAAAAGTGCATATCACGTCCAGAGGCAGGCTTGCAACATACTCATGGAGGATGCTGTCCCTGCCTAATGAACTCTGTCCTGCTGCTGCTGATGTCATCTCATGCACCCAAGTATCTGCAGTCCAATTATCTTTCCATCTAATCTCAGAAATGGAATTTAAACATTCGTGAAGAAGCGAACCATGGAAAACTCACCTTTTTTACAGTAATATGATTCCTTTCATTTTCTTAGTCCATTGATGTACTTCTTAGGGTATTTGACGTTCTTCCACATAAAGGCTTTGAATGGTTTTCCACAGTAACTATAATTGCTAGATTCCCTAAACATAAGATGTATTTCCAATGGAGGTGGCTGAAGGAAGCTTGGTTCCCAACATATCAGAAGACATAGTCACCCTTAACTCATCGACAAATGTGGATCAAAAAAATGCCAGAGCAGTTGCTACAACACAGGTGTCTGAAAAGTGAAGGGAAGAAAATGCCAAACAAATAATTCTGAAACCCACAGGTGAATGTGGTATTGGACCTCATCCTTGGGATGCACACTGATCTGAAAGGGTATCTCACCATTTGTTCTGTTTGAGAAAATTATCTCTGCGGTTTCCTGCCCACCCAAGCATGGGCATGGAGAGAGGTCCCAGAGAGAGACCTTCCATGGCCTTCACAGCAACAGTGTTGGTGTTTGTTTACTTGGACTGGGAAACTCTGACATAGAAACTGAACACTGATCAAATGTAACCTGAAACAACCCCAGCCTACCTGGGACAGTGGATAGACACAGAGCTGCCACTGCTCCTCAGCGTGTTGGGACCCGCCAAGAACTCATATGCTGTAATGGCAGATGGGTGCAGATCTGACACTGGGCCTCGGCGTGTTGGAGCCAGACACCGAACTCGGATCAGGCTCACAGATCACTAGTGTCAGATTTCTCTAAGTTGTGACAACCAATGGAACTGGAAATAGTACATGCCCTACCTTGTTGAGCGTATGGAGGCAGAACTGCCATTGGGCCTGGGGTGTTGGAACCTGCTGTCGAACTCAGATCCTGGGCCAGCAGAATTTTCACTGGGACTCGGCATGTCAGATCCTACTGTGGAACTCAGATCCTGGGCCAGCAGATTGACACAAAACTGACACTGGGCCTTGGCATGTCGGAGGAAAACAAACCAAGAGGCACCATCATACAGGAAGCCAGTATAGGTTTGAGCAGAAATCAGCCACAAGGAACATGTATGGAACTCTACAAGTATGGCTCCAACTAACCATCCAAGCAACAGTGGATAGGCTACCTTCAATGCCATCAACTGATAATGAAAAAGATGATTAACTTATATGCCACCATAGCACCTTCATCCAGCAGTAGATGGAAGTAGAAGCAGACACCCATGGTTAAACACTGAAGTGAAATGGAATACAGTTACAAAGAAGGAAGAGTGATGAGCACAGTGGTCAAGACCAGACTGGTGAAACCCACAGAAACAGATGAACTCAACAAGGGTGAGCACTTGGACCCCAGACTTATCATTGTGAAACAAGAATGGAACTGATCAAGACCCTTTGAATGTGAGTTTCAGTGAGTAGGCCTCTGAAATCTTGGGAAAATCTTGTACAAGATAATAATTGATTTTGGGAGCCCATTCCACACAGGGGTATACTCCCATAGCCTAGGCTAAGGGGGAGTCCCTAGGCCTCATTCTACAGGATATGACAGAATTATAAGAGCCCCCATGGAAGAATTCACTCTCCCACGGGAGCAGAAATGTTATGGGATATGAAGAGTACTATTGAGGTGTAGGCGAACGGTGGATGAAGTGGCAACTGGGATTGACAGGTAAAATAATCTTGTTTTTAATTTTAATAAAAAATGGAGAAAAAAATCTATAAAGTACAACAGATAGTGTACCAAAATGTATGAGTGAAACACCAGGAAGACTTAAGCCATCAATTAATGTACAATAAACATAGGCTTGTATCCATTTTGGGTAATGCAGCATATGGCATATATCTAAGTGGCCATCAATCAGCTTGAATAACATAATTATTCATTTACTCACACGTGTACTGTACTGTAGCCATAGTTGATTACTGTGGTGAAGCAGAAGTAAAAAAACTTATAGACAGAAAGAGACTTTTGCCTTCTGCCTGAATACGGGAGGAAATAATGTGAGGTCATGAGTGGGTGTGGTTGGTTACAATTTGAGGATGTGAAAGATTGTGACAGACAGATCCTAAGTGTTTCATGGCAAATTTGACAGAAATCTCGCTGCCCATATCATGGGCCCAAGAAACATGGAGCAACTCAGATAGAGTTTTGCCCTTGGGGATTTTAATATCCTAAGGTATGACATTGTTCAACATTTAAGGACACCAAAAAATGGAATTGATTCGCCAATTGAGCCTATGACACAAGGTTTGGGCATTTCGAAGAAACTAGATCTGTAAACCAACATGAGGGTACCTAAAATCAATCACTATAGTCTATGAAGTACCTCCTCCAAGTCTTTTATTAGTAGATATTCTCTTCCATAAGAAGTAAAACCCTATTGTGAATTCTCTCTTTTTCTTTATAGAAATATCTCAATTACACAAGGCCCCATTATTGAGTGGCTTTGGTACAGTTATATTCAGGAAATGGAATGCTGTTGAAATTCCTTCAATGCTACCTCCCAATTATCTGCTAAGTGGTTCAATGTGGCTGGATTTATTTGGAAGTTTTTGTTCCATTGCAACATTTGTTTGGTCAATAGAGGAATATAATGGCTAAAAGACATTTAAGAAATTGTTCAACGTCCATAGCTATCAGGGAAATGTGAATCATTACAACTTTGATATATCAACTTACACCTGCCAGAATGGCTATAGAAAAAGTACCAAGGATAGATTATGTTGGAGGGGATTGCAGAAATGATACCTGTTCTGTATTTTTGCTGTGAGTGAAAACTCTTACAAGCATTTTGGCAGTCAGTATGTAAGGTTTTCTGAAAATTGGGTATCATTCTACTTCATCATCTAGCAATTCCACTCTTTGGCATAGACCCAAAGTTGTACATTCATACAACATGGACATCTGTACAGCTGTGTTCAAAACAGCATTATTTGTAATATCAACATCCTGGAAACAACTAATATGTCCCTCCACTAAAGAATCAATAAAGAAAATGTGATATAATTAATCAATGGAGTACTACTTGTTGGAAAAAATGAAACAAATGGATGGAACTAGAAGAAAAGGTACTGAGTGAGGTAACCCTTACACAAAGATGTCATATCCTCACCATTTTATGAATAGTAGACATAGAGAAAATGATGACTAGCCTACAAAACAGGAACCTTGCATCCATTTTGATGCTAGGAGAAGCTAGGAACAACTAGGACCCTATGATTGACATTCATGGTTCCTGAGAATAGGGGAAAGTCACTAGACCTCCTGTCACTTGGAGAATGAGGAGGTTGGTAGGAGAAAGTTGAGAGGAAAATAGGAGGGTATAGGAGAACATAAATTATCAAAAAGTTTGATTGGACGAGAAGTATAGATGAGAACGAGAAAAGAGATACCTAAATAGAGGCATAAGTTATAGATTTAAAGAGTTATATGGCACTAGGCAAAAGACCAGTGATCCACATAGATAATCCCACCTAACAATCTAAGAAATAGTGGAGAGGCTACCTTAAATGCACTTCTCCAATAATATGATTGAGGACTACCTTATATTTCATCCTAGAGTCTTCATCCAGTAGCTGATGAAAGCTGAAGAACACATGAAAAACTAAACAATGACTTGAGAACCTGAAATCCAGTTTCAGAAAAGAAATATGATGAGCAAATGGGTCAATAATAGGCTGGATGAACACAAAGAAACAGCTGACCTGAACAAGTGGGACCTCACAGACTACATTCTGACTACTGCAGAACCATCATAGTACCATAATGTTCCTTATTTGATTAGAAAATTATTTCCCAAACTTTTACTATGAGGTAGCAAGTGTTTTTAATGTTGTGCTGTGTTTCATGTTTTCAGGAGACAGAGAGATCCTCTTTTCATATACAATGAAATAGCCTTTGCCTTTTTATATGTAAATTATATCCACTGATATCAAGAGATATTAATGACCAAAGAACTTCTCTAGCCAATATAACCCTGTGTCAAGGCTGACCAATTTATTTCACCATATATAATCGAATCCAACAAGTCAGTTTTTGCATTAGAGTTAGTATTTGACCCACTGCCAGTTACCATATATTGTCTGATATTCAGGATTGTTACCTGGATTAAGGAACATCAATTCAGTCCTATGTTGATTCTCTTCTTTTTCAGTCCAAAGTCAGTGATTTTAATTTCTTACTAAGTCAGTTCAGCTGATTTTGTGGGATTCCCAATCATTGTCTTGACCCCATTTTTCTTAATATTTCTTTCTTACATTGAGTTTACTCTAGTAGTTTACTGAAATGGTTAGTTGTGTATTTCTGGATTTGCTTCCATCTGTTTCTACAAGAGAGTTGTTGCTTTTCTGGGGTTTTGGATTGCAGGCTAGGTATCTTTTTCTTAATGTCTGATATCCACTTACCAGTGAGTACATACTATATATTTCTAGGATACCACAATCATGATGTTTTTTCTAGTTCTGTGCATTTGTCTACAAATTTTATGATGTCCTTTTTTTCTTAGAGCTGAGTAGTACTCCATTGGGTAAATGTAGCACATTTTTGTATCTTTTCATCAGTTGATGGGCATCAAGTTGTCTCCAAGATCTGTCTACTATGAATTATTTTTCTATGAACATAATTGTGCAAGTTACCATGTGGTATAATTGAGCATCCCTTGGGTATATGCCTTCACATACTTGGGTGGATTCCTGAATCTGTACAAAGAAATTTTAAGATATATGAAGCAAAAAAAATGCTTACAAAGTACATATTGGGTTATGTGAAAAGGAGAAGGCAAAGGAACTCATAAACTGAAGTCATGGTTGTTTGGGATTGTTTTACCTTGTGTATCTTTCATCATATCATAATATCATTATTTTTGCCTGGCAATCACAGTGAGATTCTTTATCTCCATAACATGGGACCAACAAGTAAAGAACAGCTGAGAAGCACAGTTTTCTTAGGATATTTTACTATTCAATGCAAGTGTCCTGTACATCCTTTAATATTTATAAGGTGTTAGGTGACTCCAATCAGGCCATGGACAATAATATGAATAACAGCATTTATTTGACATAATTAGCCCATAAAGGGCGTATCCAGTCAGTGAATATAGTCTATGAAAAATTTATTCAGTGCCATTCATTGGTTGATATCCTTTTTCTAAAGGAGGAAACATGGAGTAATAAATCAAGCCTCAGAAATATCTGTCCCAAGTTCAGTTTTCCATTGTTAATTACAAGCTATTTATGTATTTTCTATGTTATTTTATGTTTTTCAAGATTTTGTTTAACTGTGGCTTTGCAGGCTGTTCTGGAAGTAGCTCTTTTATACCATGCTGGTCTTGAAATCACAGAGATTCACCTGACTCTACATCCCAAGTGCTGGCTATAAATACACATACCACCATCCCCGGGTATCAAGCAATTTCTTATACTAGAAAAGATTCATACGGAAGGCACTTTTCTATAGAGATGTATCTCTCCTACTTAATCTTTTTGCAGGTGTACACTGCTCTCTAGTAGAGTATGCATTCTACAGACATGGGCAAGTTTCTTTCTTCTTATGAAATCAAGGGTATTTAAAGTTTCAGGCCTTGATGGACTGTGTATTTTCCCTAGGCTTCCTGGGGGATAGAGGACTTAATGAGAAACATTACATGCCACAGTTTCACACTTGAAATGGTGGCCATGTTCATCAAATTACAAAATTTATTACTCTAGAAGTCTAAACACAGTGTCTGGGTAATTTGGGACCTTACCTGGAGTTTGTTACTCATGTTTGCTAGAAAACAGAGAAACGGGATTTCTAGAGAGAGATTCAAATTTTATGGTGTTCTACCTATTCATTTGCTCTTTATATCAAACCCTTCCACATGTCCTAGCTATTCTTTCACTTCCTGTAGGGGAAGCTTTAGCCAGCCCCTAAGCAAGGGTGGCTACATCTGGCTAAAGCTTCTACAACTTCCATTAAAGTTGAGGGGATAATTTTGGTCCAATTAATGTTTGCTTTTTTTAACTTTTGAGATTATTATTTGATTGTTATTCCCCTTGATATGGGGGTCTCACAATAATCCCATTTATGTTGTGTTCTTTCCAGTTTGATATAATTTTAAAATTGTGAAAATTCAAACAAAAGCTGAAATATCCAACACTATCAGTGACAAAATGTATATGAAGGTAAACCAGGAGGTTTCAACCAACCAGAATTTTCAGAAGGAAAGTTGGTCTTGGTGATCATTGCAGAAATGGTCTTCATAGTAAAATAAGACAATTGTTATGTCATACACAAATTTTTTAGATTAACTTATACTATACAAGAATCTGAATTCTATGTTTGAACCCAATCAATTATGTGCACATTCATGGCCTCTTTAACACTAGTTATTGCTATATAATCTAAATTATATTAATTAGAATATACAATACTGAAATAATAAAAAATACCTTCTCAATATTCAATTCTGGTTTCCTTTTTTCATCCTTATTTTCTTCTTCTTTCCTACCTGCCATTTCCCAATCACTTTATATCCTTTATCTTTTAATATTATTGACTCCCCCATATTCATTTTACTTTATTTTTATATTTTCTGTTCTTATATTAGGTAGTTCTCCTGTCTTTCCTTCTTTATTTGATCCTTTCTTGATTTTCCTAGTATGCAATGGCCCTTTTAAAAACCTGAAAATTTTGTTCACTAATCAATTCATTTCAATGTATATTACTTCAAATGAATCTTACACTCATTTTGAATAGATAATGGTTTGATCCTTGCAACTTGCTTTGCATATAAGCAACAAGTTATTGTAGTGGATATGTAGAATTAGGAAGCAAAATGGCTTGTATTTTCTTAGTGAGAACATTAGCAAGAGAAATGTCTATGACATAATGAAAAATTGTTTAAACACGCGAAATAAGAAGAGTTTCCTTTCACAAGTTTCCACTGACATTGTGACATATCTATCTAGCAAACATATAACATGAAGTAATTGCATCATTTAAACTTTGATGGAATATCTCTCAAATATGAATATAATCCATGAAAGATTTGTTAGGTGAAAAGGTACAAAGTCTGGCATCCCTGAATTTCCATATTACCGACCTATGCTTTTCAGATATTCTCTGAGCACAGGTAGAATAAAGGGTAGGACATGGACCTCTAATACTAAAAGACAGTGTTTCATTAAGTAAATGCGAGGAATGGGCAAGGAGGAAAATCCATCTATATATCAAAAATGCAGAAGACATCCCAAAATCATGCTTGCATAATATAATTTGAATGCCATATCTAGTATTAGAGCTATCCAAGTTCAAAGAAAGAAAAATATGATCACTTCTAAAAACTGTATATCAATTGAAATTCAAGAGAGTCTGAGATTAATAGGGTTATAATCCAATGATAGAAAAGATAAAACTAACATTCCCTGGAGAGCTATCTAATTTTTTTTTAGAGAGAACAGGTAAGATTGTTATCGCAAAATACAGAGTTAAATAATCTTTTCAGATATGGGACATGAAGGAATCTCCTGTGGACACCTCCAAGCTTGTTTACATGAATTTAGAGCATTGTCAACAATAGTGGTTTCATAGACTAAGGTTTACATAGAAAGAAGATATGGTTTCTATACTTTCAAAGGGGGTAATTTTATTCAGGTATATCACCACAAATCTCAAAATCAATTGGTTTGCCTCTGTAGGATGATGACTTAGGTAATGGGCAATTCTTCACTTATAAAATGTATTCCACAAACAAATCTACAATGAATCTAGAGAACAGTCTCACATATGAATACTCATCCCTTGCATGAGAATGGACTTTGGGATCCCATTTCACATAAAGGTATACTTCCTCAAACTAGAGTATGGGATAGGGACTATCCCAAAAGATATGACAGACACTGAAGAAGAACTCACACTCCTTAGGGAGTAGAAATGTTATGGGATAGGTAGGTTGATAATTGGGGGCAGGGGAGGAGGGGAGGAAGTGGGAAATGGGATTGACAATCTTGTTTGTAATTTAAATAAACTTGGAGAGAAAATGATAAAAGTATCAGAACTAATGTACCAAAAATTATGAGTGAAATAACATTAAGCCTTAAACCTTCACAAAAAGTACAAGAAACTTAGTTTTGTCTACATTTTGGGAACTGCAGAATATGGGATATATCTAAGTGGTCATCAAGAAACTGAAGTAGTATAATGATACATTTACTTACATGTGTACTGGGTTGAATTCATAGTAGATTAGTGTGGGGCAGCAGATGTAAAAATATTTAAAGTCAGAGACAAACTTGTGTCTTCTGCCTAAGTCGAGGAGGATATATTGTGAGGTCATGAGTGGGTGTGGTTGGTTTAGAATTTGAAGATGTAATAGATTGTGACTGAGAGATCCTAAGTATTTCCTGGAAACTGTGACAGAAATCTCTGCCCATACCATGGGCCCAAGGAAAACAGAGCATCTGAGATACAGTTTTGTACATGGGGATTTTAATATCCTAACATATGTGCCATTGTACAACATCAAATTTCACCATGCAATGGACTTAAATCTCCAAATGAACCAATGAGAAATTTTTTCCCATTTTCAAGTACCTGGAACTGTTCACCAACATGAGAGTATGTAACCTCCCTAAATACAGCCTGTGAAGTATCTGCTCCAAGTGTTTCATTAGAAGATTTTTGCTTCATTAAGAAGTAAAACCCTATTGGATGTTGTCCATTTAGTCCTGTAAGTCAACTTTTAATGCGATTATTTGGTCTTTTGCTGAATAATTTCTTCTGTTATGGTGCATTTTAAAAGTTAGCCCTTTGCTAGATCTTGGGATGGTGAAGATCTTTTTCCATTGTGTGGGCTCCTCTCTTTTCTTGTTGACTATATATTTTTCTTACAGAATATTCTCAGTTTCATTACACCCCATTACTGAATGGTTGATCTGAATGTCTGTGCTTCTGTTACATTCAGGAAATGGTCTGCTCTTCAAATTTATTCATTCAATGCTACCTCACATTTACCCTGCCAATTTTTATTTTCTGGCTTGATTTAGATTGAACTCTTTGAACATTCGGGATTTTGGTTGGTCAATAGAAGAATCTCAAATGGCAAAAAGACACATAGGAAATTGATCATCATCAGTAGACACCAGGGAAATGTTAACGATGGCAACATCTTAAACCTGCCAAATTGGATACAGAACTCCACTATGGACAGTTTTATCTGGGAGAGGCTATAGAGAAATGGGAATGCTTTTCTATTGCTGTCGGGAGGGAAAACTTCCTGCAGTCAGTATGGGAATTTTTTGACAATAGGGGATCAGTCTATTTCACCATCTAGAAATTCCACTTTTTGGCACATAATCAAATGATGTAAATTCATACAACATGGACGTCTATCCAGCTAGGTTCGTAATGTAGTATTTATAATATTAAGAACCTGGAAACAACCACAATATCCCTCGTTTGAAGAATGAAGAAAGAAAATTTGATGCAATTATCCAATCGAGTACTACTCAGTAGAAAGAGAAACAATACAAAAATTAGAAGGAATGAGCAGAAACCATTCTGAATGAGTTAGCTAATACAAGGAAAGCAAACATCTTATTTACTCAATAATATATGGATATTAGACATAGAGCAAATGATAACTAGCCTACAATTCACAACTCCAAAGATGCTAGGAACAAAAGTAAGACACTAAGAGAGACATACATGGTTCCTCAGAGTATGGGAAAGGGAAAAGATTTCCTGAATAATTGTGGAGCATGGGGAAACAGGAGGCAGGTAGGAGAAAGAGCAGTGCAGTAGCAAAAGGGAGTGGAGAACAAGAGAGACCAAGAAGATTGATCCGAGGAAGAATGTATGACAGCTACAAAAGAGATACCTCAATAGAGGCATAAATAATAGGTTAAAAGAGAAACATGTCACTAGGCAAATGTTCTTGCATCCACAAGGATAATCCCAGCTAACAATCTAAGCAACAATGGAGAGGCTACCTTAAATGCAAATCCCATGTAATGTGATCAATGACTACTTTGTAAGCAATGCTAGAGATTTCATTCAGTAGCTGATTAAAGCAGAAGTATACAAGAAAAGCTAAACATTGACCTGAACTCCTGCAACCCAGTTTCAATAAGAGAAGTATGAAGAAAAAATGGGTCAATACCAGGCTGGAGAGACCCATAGTAACACTTGACCTGAAAAAAATGGGAGCTCCCAGACGCCATTCTTACAAATGTGGAACCATGATGTTTCTTATGTCCATTTGACTGGATAAATATTTCCAGACTTTTACTATGAGGTAGTAATTGTCTTTAAGTTTGAGCTGTGTTCCATGTTTGCAGCAGGAGAGATATTTTTCAATGATATACAATCAATTACCCTGTTCATCTTTATAAGTATATGATGTCCACTGATATTAAGAGATATTAATCAACAGTGATTGTTATTTTTCTTTTTATCTACGTTTTTATTCTAATACTATCCTTCTTCTCCTCCTAAAACCTTCTCTTCCCCAATTAAACTCATATGTTCCTTGGAGCTGGTAAGACCTCCCCTAGGAAATACACTAATGCTGATCAATTATCTAGTTGAGGTAGAACCAAGGAAATTCGGTAGCCCCAATAACTCTGTGTCGAAGCTGACTAAGGTATCAATCGATATAGAATGTGTTCGACAATTTCATTTTGTGCAATAAAGTTGGTTTTGGACCCACATCAAGTGGCCATATGTTTTCTGACAATCACCATTGTTACCTGTATTAAGTGAGTGGAGCTCAGTCCTATGATGATTCCCTCCTTTTTTGACCAGTGCCAGTGATCTCTCAGTAGCTAAGTTCAGCAGATTATCTGGGTCTCCATATCAATTTCTTGGCTCCATTGTTCATATTATGTCTCCTTTCTCATTTGATTTAACTCCTGGAGCTTATCCAAATTGTTAGTGTTAGATTTCTGCCTCTGCTTCCTTCTATTTCTACAAGAGTGTTGTAGCTTGTCCAGGGTTCTGGATTGTAGGCTTGTTATCTTTTGCTTTAAGACTGATATCCAATTATGAGTGGGTTGATATTATTTTTTTTGTTTCTTGGACACCGCACTCATGATAGATTTTCTATTTCTGTGCATTTGCCTTCAAGTTTGGGATGTTATTTATTTCTTTTTCCATTGGGTATATTTAACATATTTTCTTAATCCATTCAGCATTTGAAGGGCATAAAGTTTGTTTCCAAGATCTGGCCAATAGGAATCATGTTGCTAACAACATTGTTGAGCAAGGGAATTTTTGGTATAATTGAGCAACTTTTAGCAACATGTATGACTTCCCATACATGTGTGATTTCCTGAATCTGTATAAGGAACCTATGAGATAGAAGAAGCAAAATGAATGCTTACAGATTACAGATAGAATTATTTTCTATTTTTTTTTTTTTTTGGTTTTTGTGTGACCTGGTTTATCTGTGGATTTTAGAGGCTGTCCTAGAACTAGCTCTTGTAGACCCGGCTGGTCTCGAAATCAGAGAGATCCACATGCCTCTGCCTCCCAAGTACTGGGACTGAAGGCATATGCCACCAATGCCTGGCAAAATTATTTTCTAAAGAGAAGGCAAATGAAGATGCAATGTGAGGTCCTGTTTGTGTAGGATTGTGTTATTTTATGAGTATGATGTCATAACTTTATATCTTTATTTTTGTTTGTCAATCACAGTTGAATCCCTTCTATCGATAGCAATGGAGGATAAATTAGAGTACAGTTCTGAATCACAGTTTTCATAGGGTAATTCACACTCCAATACATGTGTCCTGTACAGCCTTTAATATTCACAATCTGGTAGGTGACTCCTATCAGGCCATGGACAAGGCCATGAACAATATAGACTTTATCTGGCAAAATTATTCAATCAAGGGCATATAATGTCACTGAATACAGTCTGAGAAAATATTACTCAAAGGCTTTCTTTGGTGGATATCATCTTTCTTCATAAGTAAATTTGGAGTAATAAATTAAGAGTCAGAAATTTCCACCAAGTGTTAAGTTTTCAATTGATACATTCATTGTGGAAGATTTCAAGCTATTTCTTATTTTTTCATGTTATTTTATTTTATTTTTATTTTTGAGATTGGGTTTATCTGTGGTTTTGGAGATGGTCTTGGAATAAGCTCTTGTAGACCAGGCTTTTGTAGGGGATCCTGTATTCATGCCTGCTTAGGGGCTGGCTACAGGTCTGCCTGACCATGCCAGGGCATGGTCATGGAGATGTAGAGTAAGAGTTTCAGTTGTCTGGGTTTCACTTTCAATTTTCACCCTTTCAGCTTGCTGTACAGACTGCTGCCGATTTGGCTAGCTAGGTCGCTCTGTAAGTAATAACCTTATATTTCTTTTTGGCTCTGTATTGGTAATTTCCCAATTTATCTGGTGTCAGGAGTAGGACCTTGGCCCCATTTGGGACAGACTGCCGGTCCTACTCCCCACCTCCCCCGATTGCAGACTAGTCCGGGAAAGAGCGCTGTCTCCACAGGTGCTCCCAGCTAGCTGCCAAACTGCTGCCGTTGTGCTACTCAGAAACATCTGCCCAGCCTGAAGACAGTTTCTAAGTGCCTAGAGTCCAGTAGGCCTCGGCTTTCAGCAGCAGCTTCCCCTGGTTGCTGCTGCGGTAAAGCAGCATCTTTTTCAGTGGTTGCAGCCACAAGGCTGTATACTCTCTAAGATAAGTGCAGCGGCTTTTGTGCCCTCTCTCCACGGCTACCACCATCTTGCCTGACCCACTGCTGCCAAACGCTGAGCTGAGTAGCTGAATGCCTGTGCAACCTGCTGGTCAAAGATTGTTACTGCATCTGGAGTAGAAATCAGGTAACATTATGGCAGAATATTTTCATTTGTTAAAATTGGCAATATTTTTGCTTATTATGTGAATTCAATGTTTGAGGAGGGTGCTAATCTGCCAATTACAAGCCTATATACCATAATGGTTGTTAGCTTGCTGGTAAAAATAATATTACTAGCCAGAGGATTCAGGAAGAGGGATAAGGATAACCTAACCACCTGCTTACAGGAAATAACAGCTTTATGAAATGAGGTTTTGGAGAACAGATTAGATGAGACCACAATTGTGCAGCAAGTGGAACAGAAATTGGATGATAAGCTTGGTTCTGTGTCCAATACACTAAAGACAGCTGTCTGTTACCCAAGATGAGATGCAGCGTATTTATGATAAGAGAAACACAGAGAGATCCTCCATGTCTGAGGCCTTAGAGGCTAGGCTGTCAGAAGACCGTGACAAGCTAAAGAATATCTGTAGCTAGCTAGAAACTCAGATAGGCAATATTACCCAGAAACTAGATGCAAAGTTGCAAAATACCCAGGATAGCATTGAAGAATTGGACAATGTCATTCAATCAATTATTGAAGCAAATCAAAAATTTGATTCTGGATTTGATTGTTTCTAAGATAATTTAGAGGACAAGGGTTACAGATTACATAGGTAAATAAGGCTGATTGCTGAGGACTCAAAATCAGCAAATCATGGCCTGGAATCTAGACTCCAATTCCTAGAAGGCAGTTTCCATGCCAGACAGATGATGCCTAAGGATGATTGTATTAAAGACATAGAAAAATGTGGAGAGGAGCAGTTTGAGCCATTTACAGATTCACTAACATGCTTGGAATCTTTTATGAGTAAGGAGATTGAAACTTTTCATGAGGATATCATTACTAGGCTTAAAGATCATTGGGATGCCTCAGAAGCAGAATCACTCCAATCCCTGGCACCCACTCAACCAAAGTATCATGACTATTGTTCTAAAGTTGTTACTCGTACACCATTAGTCTCTCCAGATACCATGGTAGCCAGATTCTAAGAAACACCCTCATGGATGGATGGCTTATGAATGGTAACCTATACAGCTGAAGGATCTTAAGAATATCAAAGAAACAGTTGTCTCATATGGTCTCCATAGCCCATACATAAAACAGCTATTACATTCATGGACAACTTTTAATTGGGTGACACCCACAAATTGGGAACGATTGATAGCTGTACTTCCAGCTGTACTTGTGGAAGGTATTGGTGAGGGAAGAGGCAAAGCTCCTTGGGGAATCAGGGCACAAAGGAAGGTTTTGAAGCCCCTCTAGATAAGATTCCTGGTGAGGGTATTTATGCTAACCCACAGGATCAGGCTGAATATGATGACGATATACTGTCCCTATGTAGGAAAGCAGCATTAAATGTCAGGGATAAGGTACCTGAGCCAGGAGAACACCTAGAAGCTTATACCAGAATAGAACAGGGATCTACGGAACAGTTCCAGGACTTCGAACAAAGGTTAACTAGAGCAGTAGACGTACAGGTAATAGATCCAGAAACAAGTCAATCAATTATATATAAAATAGTTTATGAAAATGCAAACCCAATATGCAAAAGAATAATTTTGCCTTTAAAGAACAGATCAGCTCCGCTAGAAGAAAGGGTTTTGCATGCAGCCAACACTGACTATCATGTGCAAGACACCGGAGCTTGGTTAGGAATAGCCAATTCCATAGGATTAAAAAGGCAACAGGAAATTAAATGTTCTAGAGGTGAGGATGCAAGGGCTTGGAAAGGAGAAGCACCTTACAGAGATCAACATAGGTACCAAGAGGCTAGAAGTTACCACTACTATGAACCAGAACCTTGGGTAGGAAGAGCCTTCCCCTGGAGACCACAAAGACACCAGGAACTTAGATGTTTCAACTGTGGTAAAATGGGACATACTAAGAGAAATTGTAGACAAACGAATTCTAACAATGCCTCATAGAGAAGGCCACTGCCTTCTGGATTGTGTAGAAGATGTGGTAAGGGCAGACACTGGACCAATGAATGTAGATCTACCAGGGACATGCAAGGAAAACCATTAAGGCTGGGAAACCCCAAAGGGGGTCTCAAGAAGTCCCCCACTTTGAGAAAGGTTCTGTTATTCCCAGTAGCAGTAGTAGACAATCTCTCACAGGATGAATAGATAGTTCTTTGCCTATTTTGAAAAATGATACTGCTCTCGATGGAAGTTTAAATAGTGATGAGGAATCAAATGTGAATGGACAAAATGAGAAACCCATAATTTGGCAAACTTCTATTAATGATAA
Source organism: Cricetulus griseus (assembly GCF_003668045.3). Classification (NCBI taxonomy): domain Eukaryota; kingdom Metazoa; phylum Chordata; class Mammalia; order Rodentia; family Cricetidae; genus Cricetulus; species Cricetulus griseus. The sequence continues at coordinate 2,392,527 of NW_023277141.1, read as the reverse complement.
AAGGCCTCAGTCTTCTGAGGCAAGTGACCTGCGGGCCGGACCCAGTTTGGTGGGGATGGGTTCCGATCACCGAACACGCAGTGTCAGCCTGGCACCCATCCGCCGGCCAAGGTAGGCCAGGAACTGTTTCCAGTTCCAGTTCATCATTGCTGCTCAGAGTCATCTGACACAAGTGACCCGAGTGCCATACAGAGTTCAGCAGCGAGATCCAACACCCCGAGGTCCGGTGACATCTCTGCCTCCAACTGTGGGTCCAATGAGACCCGGGACACCCGAACACTGCCAACAACCGGGTAACAGTGACACCTCCATCCACAAGAAGAGGACCAACATCAGAGTATCGTATCAGTTTGCATCTACCAGAAGGGAACCTTGGTATCACACCCAGCAGGAGAACAAAAAATATTGGCTACACCCACCAGAAGAAAGGATGAGAAGAGGACAAGGTAAAAGCACATCCAACAACAGAAAACCCAATATGAAACCACCGGAGACTAGGAACCATACACCAGTAAGACCTCAACAACACGATGCAGATTAACCAGAAGAAAATGACCTTAAAAACACCTTCAGGAAAATGATAGAGGACCAAAAAGAGGACCTCAAAGAGGACATGAGAAAATACCTTAAAGAAATTGAAGACAAAACAAACCAAAAAAAATACAAGAAACAGTTCAAGACCTAAAAACTGAAATGGAGAAGATAAAGAAAGCACAATCTGAGGGAATGCTGGAAATAGAAAAGCTGGGTAATGATCTGGAACTACAGATGTAAGCATAATCAACAGAATACAAGAGATGGAAGAGAGAATCTCAGGAGTTGAAGACACACTAGTAGAAATAGATTCATCAACCAAAGAAAAGCTTAAATCCAACAAATCACTAACACAAAATATCCAGGAAATATGGGATACTGTGAAAAGACCAAACCAAAGAATAGTAGGTATAGAAGAAGGTGAAGAAATCCAACTCAAAGGCGCAGAAATCATATTCAATAAAATCATAGAAGAAAACTTTCCCAACCTAAAGAAAGACCTACCAATGAACATACAAGAAGCCTACAGAACACCAAATAGACTGAACAAATTAAAAGGTCACCTTGCCACATAATAATCAAAACACCAAGCATATACAACAAAGAGCAGCAAAGGAAAAAGGTCAAGTAACCTATAAAGGCAAACCTTTCAGAATCACATCTGATTTTTCCTTGGAAAGTCTGAAAGCCAGAAGGTCCTGGAATGATATTCTACCTACACTAAGAGACCATGGATGCCAACCCAGACTATTATACCCAGCAAAGCTTTCAATCATTATAGATGGAGAAAACAAGATGTTCCATGATAAAACCAGATACAAACAATAAATATCCACCAACCCAGCCCTACAGTAAGTACTGGAAGGTAAACTAAAACCTTGTGAAGTTAATTACACCCAGAAAAAAATAGTCAATGGATTATCCCAACTTACCAACAGTCAAAAGGAAAAAGGGATAAAATCCCAAACATAATCTTGCCACCATAACCAAATCAAAAACAAACAAGAGTGAACAATAATCAAAGGTGATTAATATCAATCAAAATTAATGGTATTAACTCTCCTATAAAAAGACACAGATTATCAGAATGGATAAGAAGACAGAATCCTTCCTTCTGCTGCATACAAGAAACTCACCTCAACCTCAAAGACAGACGGTACCTAAGAATTAAAATTGGGAAAAGATCTTCCAATCAAATGGACCCAAGAAACAAGCGGGGGTAGCAATCCTAATATCCAATAAATTGGACTTTACACTTAAATCAGTCAAAAGAAATGAAGAAGGTCATTTCCAACTCATCACAGGAGAAATCCATCAGGATGAAGTCTCAATTCTGAACATTTATGCCCCAAATACAAAGGCATCCACGTTTGTAAAAGATACTTTAATAAAATTCAAATCACACATAAAACCGCACACATTTATAGTGGGAGTTTTCAACACTCCACTCTCACCACTGGACAGGAACACCAGACAATAACTTAACAAAGAAATAAAATGTCTAGTAGAATTTATGGCACAATTGGACTTAGCAGATATGTATAGAACATTCCATCCAAATACAGAACAATTGACCTTCTTCTCAGCACCACATGGAACCTTCTCTAAAATCGACCACGTACTTGGCAACATAGCAAACCTCAACAAGTAGAAAAAAATAAAATAACCCCCTTTGTCTTATCAGACTACCATGCTTTAAATTTAGAATTCAACAACAAGAACTACAGAAAACCTACAAACTGATCGAAATTAAGTAACACCCAATTGCACAATTCATGGTTCCGGGAAGAAATAAAAAAAAAGAAATTAAAGATTTCCTAGAATTCAATGAGAATGCAGACACAATATATCCAAACCTATGGGATACTGTGAACGCAGTGCTAAGAGGAAAGTTCATAGCGCTAAATGCACACATGAAGAAACAGGAGATTAATCACACTAGAGATTTAACAGCACAACTGAAAGCTTTAGATAACAAAGAAGCCAATACATCCCAGAGGAGCAGATGCCAGGAAATAATCAAAATGGAAACCAACAAAATGAAACTAGGAGAACAATACAAAGAATCAATATAACAAAAATTTATTTCTTTGAGAAAATCAACAGAATAGACAAACCTTTATCCAAACTTGCCAAACAACAAAGAGTGAACAGGCAAATTAATAAAATCAGGAATTAAAAGGGGGTCATAGCAACAGACATAGAGGAAATCCAGAGAATAATCAGGTCATACTTTGAAAACCTATAGTCCTCAAAATTTGAAAATCTAAAGGAAATGGACAATTTTCTGGACAGATTTCACTTTCCAAAATTGAATCAATAAGAGATAAGCAACTTAAGTAGACCTATAACCTCTAATGAAATTGAAGCAGTCATTAGAAGTCTCAACCAAAAAAAGATCAGGGCCACATGGCTTCAGTTCAGAATTCTACCAGAAATTCAAAGTACAGCTAATACCAATTCTCCTCAAAATATTCCACACAATAGAAGCAGAAGGGTCATTAGCAAACTCTTTTTATGAGGCCACAATAACCTTGATACCGAAGCAACACAAAGACTCAACTTAGATAAAGAACTACAGACCAATATCCCTCATGAACATTGATGCAAAAATTGTCAATAAAATATTGGACAATCGAATCCAAGAACACATCAGAGAAATAATCCATCCCGATCAAGTAGGCTTCATCCCAGGGATGCAAGGATGGTTCAACCATATGAAAATCCATCAATGTAATCCACATATAAACAGACTGAGGAAAAACATTACATGATCATCTCTCTAGATTTAGAAAAAGCCTTTGACAAAGTCCAACATCCCTTCATGATAAAGGTACTGGAGAAATCAGGGATAACAGGAGCATACCTCAACTGAATAAAAGCAATATACAGCAACCCAACAGCCAACATCCAATTAAAAGGAGAGAAACTCAATGCAATTCCTCTAAAACCAGGTACAAGAAAGGGTGTACACTCTCTCCATACCTCTTCAATACTGTCCTTGAAGTTCTAGTTAGAGCAATAATGCAACAAAAGCAGATCAAGTAATACAAATCAGAAAGCAAGAAGTCAAACTCTCACTATTTACAGATGATATGATAGTCTACATAAATGACCCAAAAAACTCATCCAGGGAACTCCTACATCTGATAAACGCCTTCACCAAAGGGTCAGGATACAAGATAAACTAAAAAAAATCTGTAGCCCTACTATATACGGATGACACATTTGTGGAGACGAAATCAGAGAAGCATCACCCTTTACAATTGCCAAAAACAACATAAAATACCTTGGAGTAACATTAACTAAAAAAGTGAAAGATCTGTACCATAGGAATATTGAGTCTCTAAAGAAAAAAATTAATGCCCGAAAATGGAAAGATTTCCCATGCTCTTTGATAGGCAGGATTAACATAGTAAAAACGGCAATCTTGCCAAAAGCAATCTACTGATTCAATGCAATTGCCATAAAAATCCCAACACAATTCATCACTGACCTTGAAAGAAAAATTCCCAACTTTATATAGAGAAATAAAAGATCCAGGATAGCCAAAACACCCCTGTACAGTAGAGGAACTTCTGGAGGCATCACCATCCTTAACTTTAAGCTCTATTACAGAGCTATATTCCTGAAAACAGCTTGGTATTGGCACAAAAATAGACAGGTAGACCAATGAAATAGAGTAGAAAACCCTGAAATTAACCCACACACCTATGAACAACTGATTTTGACACACAGTCCAATATATATCCTGGAACAAAGAGAACATCTTCAAAAAGTTGTGCTGGCATAATTGGAAGCGAACATGTAGACAACTACATATAGACACAAGCCTTTCGTCCTGCACATAACTTGAGTAAAAATGAATCAAAGACCTCAACATAAACCCATCCACACTGAACCTACTAGAAGATAAAGTGGGAAATACCCTTGAATTAATTGGTACAGTAGACCAATTCCTGAACATAATAACTGTTGCACAGACACTGCGATCAACAATTAATAAATGGAACCTCCTGAAACTGAGTAGCTTCTGTAAGGCAAAGGACATAGAAAGACAAAACAACAGCCCACAGACTGGGAAAAGATATTCACCAACCCCACATCTGACAGAGGGCTGGTCTCCAAAATATATAAAGAACTCAAGAAGCTGTTCTCGAAAACACCAAACAATCCAATTAAAAAATGGGGTACAGAACTAAATAGACAATTCTCAATAGAGGAATCTAAAAATAGCTGAAATATACATGAGAAAGGGTTCAACATCCTTATCCATCAGGGAAATGCAAATCCAAACAACTCTGAGATACCATCTTACTCCTGTCAGAATGGCTAAAAATAATACCAATGACAGTTTATGCTAGAGAGGATGCAGAGAAAGAGGAACACTCCTCCGCTGCTGGTGTGAGAGCCAACTTCTATAGCCACTTTGGAAATCAGTATGGCGACTCCTCAAGAAAATGGGAATGAGTCTACCAATAGATCCATCACAGGAGGCAAAAGATTCCTTTAATCAAGCAAATCTGAGGTCTATGCAGTCAAGGAGAAGCGAGGTGAGACATTTAACTTTCATGTCAGAAGCCTCAGATCTTCATATTAAGCAGAAAAGGGATTGTATATTCCACTCCAAACAAGTATTCCTAGAAGATATGTTTATTCTCAACTGGGACTAAGAAATTCCTGCTGTAATCAGAGGATATTAGAGATATAACTGAGTGCATGACCGTAAAATCTTGGCTCATCACTCTTTGGAACAAGAAGAAATGAAATACTTCCCAAGGTTCTGAATCTTTCTATTTCCATGAAAAGAGGGACAAAAGTAAGAACTAGACATAAAATTATCAAAACTAACCTACTGAACAAGGGATACTTGGAAAATTCTCATATGTAGAAATTAACTTATTTCTGCTAACCACATGAGCATAACAACAGATTTTCTTGAGTGGACTAAGATTGGCATGCAGGACTCCATATTCGATGGGGAGAATTCTGACATTAATTATCTCTATTATACTGTGAGAGACAATATCCTATGAAGATGTAAGCTGCAGAGCATACCAGGTGTATACTAAGGTGTTTCTGCAATGCTAAATGGTGATGAAAAGTAAACACTATCACTACAAAATGATCTATCTTCTTTGCATTCATTGTAGCCCTAGTTCTACAGTGTTTCCAAGGAAAACTAACAATGATTGAGACCTTTTCCTTCTGTGCTTGGTAGACCTTACATATACCCTTTTCCAAAGGAAATGCGGGGAACAGTAATTTGAAAAACCTCAAAAATGTAGAAAAGCTAGCTTGAAATCCAGACCATTCACTGATAAGTTTCCACCAAAATTGGCAATTCCCTGTACTTTGTGATAACACCTTTCAAGTTATTTACAAATTTGAGAACCTAGCCCCAGGAATTTACATCTAAACTCTGAGAAGGATGTAAAGATTTCACTCTTGCCTTCGGTGGAATTACCAGAGAAAGACATTCTGCATACTTTAAAGAAGAATTCAAATATAACAAGAATTTTCCTGGATAATGCTTTCCTTAAAAGGTTAATTATGCCATCCCCACTAATAAGAACACCATTGGAGATACTCAGCCCTCCCAAATTTTGTCTGAATTTTTTTCACCCTATGAAAGACAGGAGTTAGAAATCCTCCATTTGTGTCAGGGAGCTGTCATATTTCACTTTTCGGAGCATGGCACATTGATTTTCATGGTTACTGAGAAACATTGTTCAGTATAGTGGCAGATCATAGAGAACCAAGAGAGCAAGCAGAGGCTGGAATTTATCTACTTCCTTCAATTCAGTCAGCAGAAACTGCGTTCTTACCATTGCAGCCCAGATTTTTTAGGTTGGATGAACACAAATGTAACTATGCGATTTACTTTCAAATAGATAGACAAACTTTTGAAGACTCCTGAGACTGTTGAAATATATCCTGCAGATCCCACTCTAGATATAAATATAAAAAATAACAGTGATCATTGGTAATCTGAGGAGAATATTCTAGGACTATAATGGACTGAATTTTACAAGGTATGCAAATGTCTACTGAAAATGTATCAAATTTTCTTCATGTAGCAATGGCAGTATAAATTACACTTTTTTGATAGAGTGTGTCTTATACAGATGAATCATCTCCTTCTCAGAAATCCTATATACATATATACTTAATTTTTCCACCTATAACAAAGGGAGCATCAAATATTACTTCGAAGGTCAAAAAAAGCCCAGACTCCTAGCTATGATAGTCATTCTTGTCTACTACATAACTATAGAATTTCAGCTCTAGGCTAGGCGGTCGTGGCACATGACTTTAATACCAGCACTTGGTAGGCAGAGTCATTCGGATCTCGGTGAGTTTGCGACCAGTCTCGTCTACAAGAACTAGTTCCATGACACCCTCCAAGGCCACAGAGAAACCCTGTCTCAAAAAACCAAAAAAAAAAAAATTCGGAATTTCAAATCTATTAAGCTGGAATGTAAATAGCTAACATTAAGGAAATGGGATAAGTGATCCATCTAATAATCTTGGCTCACATTTTGAGAACTGCTATTTCAGTATAAAAGAATTTTTTAATCTGACATTGAATTCCAGCCAAGTATGAATAATGTATATAGAGAGAATTATTTTCTGAGCGATTATGGGGTATCCCTTGTCTTATGTGCTAGGTACAAAATGTTCTCTAACAAAGGAATGGACCCCTGGGCCTTTGTTTTATGACTTAAGTAGTCTGATATTTAAATTAGAGATGTTGATATAAGAGAGATTACCTCTCTGAATAATGTTTAACCTAGATATGCCAGAACCTAGTATTTGCAAACTGAGTTGAGAATTCATGTCATCTCTCTTTAGCCAGTCATCAGAAATTGAGAATTCTGCCATAAATACCTAAATCTAAATGACTAAAATAGGGGAAGCAAACTTCTAACCCTGCATCATTCATGCTGTTACAAACAGCATTTGAATGCTAGTTGGTCTTCCCAAGATTGAAGACATCATGTGGAATTATTAACATCTAAAATAGTGTTTCAAAAATGGGTGATAAATATGAAAATCCTCTAATGCTAATCTCTTTTAAGTCAGGGAAGTATGATTTCTACCCCTCACTGACCAAGGGGATTCTGACATTCATTTATTTTTAAGAGGGTCTGACAGTTTTTCTCTCATAGAAGGTGTAAAGTACTCCCATTCTTCCATTATTACTCCATACATTTTCATATTTGATAACATTTAATACAAAGTTCTTAGACAAATGCCTGATATTGACTTGTGTCCTTTATACTAATGGGATTTAACTTTCATTTTTTCTTCCATGGAACCCACACTTGTCCATTTGTACAATTGGTTATAAATCAATTTACTACTCAGTAACAGGGAATAAAGTGAAGGCAGACCTATGAGTCTTCCTCTGTAGAAAAAAAATATTGGGTACTTTGAGACAACAGGATAGATTAGAATGCTTATAATGCATCTCTTCCAAATAAATGTGCTCCAAATATTGTATATTGTCTAAGGTGGTTTTGGCCAAAAGTATCTGGTAATTGAAAACTCTAAATGTTTTCTATTGGCAAGTGAGTATCTCAAGAAATTATGTTTTCAAAGACACTTCAGAGTTACTTGTCATTGCACACAAGAGTCTCCCCATCTGAGAAATCAGAAACTTCAACACTTGAAACAGATGGGATCACTCTTCATGCATGAACATATAGCAAGGAATAAAATATAGACATGGATTCATCTGCCCAGAAACCAATAAATGTACTTGAAATTTTGCTATCAGTTATAGAGAAAAAGAAATTGTTGTGGAAGCATCAATACTCAGAATATCAACGGTACTTCAGGATAATATTCTGAATTCTTTCTGGACTCACAAACTTTTGACTATTCATATGAATATCTGTAGCTGGTGGCATAATGAGAAGCTAATAAGGCATGGCCCACATATTCTCCCAGTAACCAAGGTAACCTATGATTTTCACCACTGTCAAGTGTGAATTGAATTTATACATACTGAAATAATTATATATACGATGTTTCCTTAACTTAATAAAGATATTTAGAAATATTCCTTTACCCATGCTAGTTTCAGAAGTTTCCACTCTGACAAAGGAGATACAGTACACACTCCACAAAATGTCACTATATGTTCTTCTTTAAAATAAGCAATCTTTTGTGTATATGTGAGAATTGCAGTCCCTTTCTTGCATTACAATTTTGCATTAGAAATTAAATATCTATACAAGGTAAAATTATATTAGTATGTTTGCCATTCTGCACCTCAGAAACTTTCTTAATGTCAAAAGATGATATTAAACATGCTTCTCTGCCTAAGATGACTTTTCTTTACCTTCCCATTTGATATTATATATACATGGTGAATCTTCATGCATAACATCTAACTATACATCCTTAAATCTCCACTCTCACTACTAATGTGTGTTGGAAGACACAGTTATTAATGAATGAAACTCTTGTTTATACTGATGTGACATTAAAAGACCCTATTACTCATATTGGATCCAGTAGTAAAAAATCAAAATAGTGAGAAATCAAACTTTGCTCTATAACATGTAGTTTAGTTTAAACTTGGAAAGTCTACAGAGAAAGCAATTTTTGTCCTTTCTCTTTGATAAATGATTAGAGCATGTCAAGGCTAATATGGAATCTGTAAGGATAAGAAACTTACAAATTGGATAGAAGATTTGAATGTACAAAATGAGAAGTAATGTATTTGGCTATGCAACATGGTGAGGCAAATAACTCCCTTTTCCTTCTCATATTAAAATTTGGCTTGCAACTCTTTGTAACTCTACAAGATGGCCTAATACTTTGCTTTCTTCTACTCTGCCTTACACAATTCCCTTCTGAGGATTTTTTCAAGAGTATGTTATGTGTGCTATAATGAAGTTTACTCCAGTCTCCACAGACTCATGAGGTACGTCTCAGACATTCTTTGTATGGTAAATGCACATCCTAGTTGTAAGTTCTCAACACTGGAATCCACTCTAGTTAGAGTTCACAGACACCAATCATAGTGAGCATATCAAGGATTGGAGGCCACTGCCAGCAATCCAGTCACAAGAAACATTGCAGTTTTTATTTATACTATTAACTGGTTCATTGAACACAAAACTAAGGAGCCAATATTGTTGACAAAGGAGTACCAGCTGTTCAAAAACACTAAAGTTGATACTTTTGGTCTTCCAAATTCCCTAAAGTCATGGATATCCTAATGTGTGAAGAAATGCTAGATGAAGAAACAGTGTTGGGACCCTTTTCTAATGTATACTTCACAGGGAGAAATTCAACCTTATCCTAAATTGATAGTAGTTTTCTTCCTTACCAGTAATGAATGTCCTTCATCAATGACAATTAGGGTAGCTAATTTTGACCTATACTTGGCATTAGATTTCCTCTATTAAAAATGTTCTAGCTATCTGCCCCATTAATAATGGTGAAAATTTCCCCTTCAAGAAAGACCACCATTCAGTTCTTCTCCATTTGGGCACGCTGATAGCTCATTGTTACTTTGAATATATTGGACCTCATGAATTGCTCTATTTATGAAATGATCATGAGAACTTTGTCTACTTACTTTAAGAAACCAATTGCTTATCTATAAGCACAAATTGAGAATAATGCACTTGCTCTACCAAGAGTGTCACAGAAAATGATGGTCTACAAACTTTGGGGATTAAAGTATTAAACCTTCTAAAAATTCTCTCACTTCTTTCCCTTTATTTATAGTGGACTAACACATGTTCCTTTGGTTATCTTGCACAGCAAGCTAGGTCCATAATTTCATGCTCTTCAGGGGGATAGTTCAGATGTATCCCCACTGAAAGAGTGGCTATTCACCTACTCTTCTAACACAAAGGAATTTCAACAACACTTCAAATGTCAACATCATCATAGAGGAAATTCTGAGACTGGTGTCCTACAAGCACTGAACATTTGGAAGTTGAGTGTATTATGACCTTAATGTTTTCTTGGAATATGGTGCAGTACATTGGTCTTGCTCTACTTTATAAATTACCCTGAAAAATTTCTTTCAAATGTAACCAGAACCTCAACTTACATTGCCCGTTTACATTCAGATTTTCCTGTCTGTGCAATATTGATTTAAAAGTTCAACTTAATTAACAAATTATTCTTATTTCTTGTAACCAGCTAGGTCTCTGATGTATAACTACCAATTAAAGTATAAGAAATTACCACTTGCACAATAGGCATATTCATATCTCACCAATGACCCTGAAGCATTTGCAAATCATGATGTTTGAGATGTCACATCATCTTTTCTCAAATTTTGGAAGGTTAGATATACACCCTACTCTGAATGCATTAAAAATCTCCTTAGTTTCTCAAAATGATTGGAAGTATCGTTTCACAAAAGGGATCCAAGAATATACTCTTTTACCCTTTGTACTTCCAACTATCTTCCCCAAAACTTAATTTAAGAAGGCATTTCCCTACTAAAAATGACTGCAGATATGCTTCTTTTCATAAAAAGTTAACAGTCTTCAATGCACAAAGCAGGCTCATGAATTCTATGTATTCTTTTGGAAATAGACATATCAGTATTATCTAATAGGGTAACTACACATTAAAGGTTATGAAATTCTCTTTCTGCGCAATAGGCCTATTTATATCTCACCATTGAGGCTGAAGTATTTGCAAATCACACCATGGAGATGACCCATCAACTTCTTGTAAATATGGGACCATTGGATACACACTTCTCTTAAGGCATTACAAATCTACTTAGGTGCTCCAAAATCAATTGAAAAATGATTTCAAAAAATTTCCAAGAATATGTTCTTTTACCCTTTGTCTTTCCAACTATTTTCCTCAAACCTTAATTTAAGAATGCATTTCCATACTAAAAATGAAAGCATATATGCTTGCTTTCGTAAAAAAACTTAACAGTCCTGAATGCAAAAAAAACAGTCTCATAAATTCTATGTATTCTTTGGAAAATAGATTATCAATATTATCTAATAGGGTATCATTTTAACTCAAGGTCCACTATGCGGCTGCATTTTAATGCTGAATAGTCATCAGATGAGATTTTTTCACAAAAGGCATTTACTTGTAATCTGATTCATGGTCATCAGCTTGTTCCCAACTAAATGGAGGTACCAGTCATTCCATTCACCACAATTGACACCCAGAACACTGTATCTTAATGTACGTGGGCCAAGAATTTTCAAGTAGATCCCAGTCCTGTATTTTATTACCTTATGGTGGAAAAACTGGTATGGGTCCCACCATTCATACATATGTCTGAACAGCTGAATAAACTTAAGGAACAGAACTAATTGACAATGGAGTCTGTGTGCATTTCCTATATTCTATGAAGGTGTAAAGAATATCTCAATTCTCTAGTAATTCTGATGATCTAACTCCTCTGACTTCATGATCCCATGACCTCCCTCTCTGAGAATGGGGTATATTGAACCACTACATATGGGGATTCGAATCTGCCTCGTCAATTCATGTGTCTCAAATATATATTTTCAGTTTATTGGAACCACAAATCACATAATTTCCCCTTGAGGCTTTAGAACATGCTCATTGAATGATCTCTACCCCAATCTCTATCCAAGTTGACCTCTATTTTCTTCTCATCAAGGAGATCTCAGACCTTCTTCTCAGCCTGGTGTGACCAAAGGAAACTGAGACATTCTACTTCTCATCAAGATAACATTGTTCTGCTCTATTTTGTGGCAGCAGAACCAAATAACTTCACCTAGTGTCTGGATACCAAATCTTAAGCTTCCAATCAACTTTTCATTATTAAGCAAGCCCATTATTTTGCATGCAGAGTGAGTATCCACACAGAATATTGAGGTGACAGCTACATCATGGCATTAAAATTGCTGCCTAACCTCTCCAAGATGACATAAAATATGTACATGACATTGTAGTTGTTTCTAATGTTGTTATATTCTTTTTGTTTCTGTATTTGTTTTAAGTTTATAAAATAGTAAGTTAAACACTTATATGTTATACAATTCCTGCCATGAAATATCAGCAGCTATTTGGTTATGTTTAAAATTTTTAAATCATCAAACTTCCAGATTAATTTGGGCAGTCCCAAGGCCATTACTCCTATATCTAGGTTGAAAATGTACAACTGCATAATCACAGGGATCCAAAAAGCCATACATGCAATAAAGGTAAATACTGGTTCCACTTCCATTGGCCAAAAAAGATGCAAAGGTCTCCAAATTAACTTCCATCTTTGAAGGTCTGCTTCAGGTTATGCAGGTTACCCAGATGTCATTCTGGAGTCTGTGAGCTCTCATTTGCTCAGGACAGCTGTTTCTGTTTCTCCAACATTGTCTTGACCCCTTTGCTTATCACTCCTCTTTCTGCAAATGGAATTAAGGATTTAGGCTCAGTGCTAACCTGTGACTCTCTGCTTATGCTTCCATCAGGTACTGGATGAAGGGGCTATGCTTGCCTTTAAGGTAGTCATCAATCTTAGTACAGGGAAATTGTCCCGCGCAATCGTCTCGCTGGCAAGAACCACACAGGACATTCGGATCCTTCTGCAGGAAAGCTTTAATGCGTCTTGAGAGGAGAGCATAAGCTTACCAGAGCAGAGACCCCGAGCCAAGAATCCTGTCCCCTAATAAAGGCTGGCAGCCACCACCTGGGACATGTCACCCTATGATTGGCTTCAGCTCCTCAGGCCATATGACGCCACGGAATAGGCAGAGATCAAGGAAATGGAAAATTACCCAGCGCCTGTGCAATAATTTACATTCAGTGCCTTCAGGCGCCATCATTGTAATGGAGAATGCAGGGACGGCTCCCTACATGTCCCCCTTTTTTATTAATTAATGATAAGGCTTTATATTTTTACAAGCAAATAGGTCACCCAAGTTGAGGGATAGAGGCAGAGGTTGTACCTTCCCAATCAAACATTAAGACTGTGTACAAGAGTCGCCATCAGGCTGTTAGCTTGACCCGAAGCGCTCTCGACCTGTCCTCTGCCGTTTTTCTGGGAAAGGGAGACTAGGGCAGGCAACCCTTATGCAGGACAACATGCCTCCCAGAGAAGCCTGCATACTGGGCAACTCTCTGTGTGATGCCTTGCTCAACATCCCTCATGGGCTGCTCAAACCAGACACTCTACCCTGTGCAATGAGCCTAGGCTCCAGGTGTGCAAGAGCTGTCTGGCCGGCGGCCTATTGCTTAAGCATACTTAGCCAAATATCAGTGGAAGCCCCATGTTCCAAAGCTACAAGCGCTTGGGCGATAACCACCTTGTCTCTCTTAGTTTGAGCCCTGAGCCTACAGACCAGCCAGAGAAGCAACATCAATCCGCAGCAAATGGCTGCACCAAACAATCCCATCCCCACCCATTTCCTAAAAATAGGAGACAGCTGAAGCTAACTATGATGACAAGGACAGGAGTTAATCTGGATAATAGTGGCTCTCAACTCCCGGGGAGAGGGTGGAGTTCCGACTTTTGAAGGTCCGAAGGGGCTCTTTGTGTGAGTCTTTCCGGGATCCACAGGGGATTCTCTTCATCCTGTGGAAAAACACATATAGCTCCCCTGGATCTTATGAGAATAGGATCCGGGCCTCTCCAAAGACCAGTTAAGATATCTTTCCATTTTACCATTTCCTTTGGCCTTTTAGGTTCTGAGGTGTGACGCTTGGCCGCAGTATGGCCCTGAGCGTCAATGTTTATGAGGCTTTCCCCAGGCATTTTAGGCCTCTAAGAAGTGTTGAATAACATGCATGGCCTTTTCCCCTATCAACGACTGGGAAAGCCATCTGTAATTTTCTCCGCTCCTCTAATGGTAAAAAGGAGTCGGTACCAAATAATGGGGGTGTTGATGGAAGTACACCCGCTGGATTAACAGGTCTCTTAAATTTACCGGGGTGTGACCGGTTATCCCCTATTTTCTCTCCCTCCTTTTTTGTTTCTTTTTCATCTAGCTGAGCTGTTTCCTCTAAAACTTTATCTCTTGAGCTTTTAGAGTCATCAGAGCTATCAAGATTTAAAGCTTTAAACTTATTTACAGAATCATCTAACAAATTACTCACTCCCTTGTCATTAGACATCCCGGGAGGTCCTTTTTCCTTATTCGTTGCTGTTTCTCTTCTTATACACACTCCCTTGTCACTAGACATCCCGGGAGGTCCTTTTTCCTTATATTTTATTGTTGGGCGCGCCCCATCTCTCACTACATTCGGTTTCTGACATGTAATTCTGGACTTCTTTAAGATTGCTACAACAGTGAGAAAGGTCAAAATGGCTCCTAGTAAAAGCACAGAAGCCTCTACACTAACCTCCCAAAATAGCAACATTCCCAAGCCAAAGTCCAGAAAAGACATACCTCTCCGAATTTACCACCCTGCAGTTCTGAATCCGCCCCGTTAGAGGGGTCTCCGAAGTGCCGGCGATGTTAACAAGTTCCCGGGTTTTGGCACCATATGTCCCGCGCAATCGTCTCACCGTCAAGAACCACACAGGACATTCGGATCCTTCTGCAGGAAAGCTTTAATGCGTCTTGAGAGGAGAGCATAAGCTTACCAGAGCAGAGACCCCGAGCCAAGAATCCTGTCCCCTAATAAAGGCTGGCAGCCACCACCTGGGACGTGTCACCCTATGATTGGCTTCAGCTCCTCAGGCCATATGACGCCACGGAATAGGCAGAGATCAAGGAAATGGAAAATTACCCAGCGCCTGTGCAATAATTTACATTCAGTGCCTTCAGGCGCCATCATTGTAATGGAGATTGCAGGGACGGCTCCCTACAGGAAATGACATTTAAGATACCCTCTAAATTCCTCTTAGATTCTTAGTTGATGTCATCTTATAGATTCCTCAGAATTTCCATATTGCATATATTCTTTTTAATCCCATAATGGCTTCTTCTATTATGGTGTAAATTTCCTTGTTCTTCTCTGCCCTTGTTCCAGCTTGATCTTACTGATCACTTCCATTCCCAAATTCCCCTTCTCCCCTCCCTTTTCTCCTATGTCCCTCCTCCCTCCATTCATGCTCCCAATATACTCAGGAGACCTTCTCAATTTCCCCTTCTCAGGGGATCAATGTATATCTCTCTTAGAGTACTACTTGATTCCTAGCTTCACTGGGGTCTAAGATTGTGGGCTGGTTATCCTTTGCTCTATATCTAATATCCATTTATGAGTGACTACATACCATGTTCCTCTTTATATATCTGGGTTACCTGACTCAGCATGCTTTCTTCTTTTTGCATCCATTTGCCTAAAAATTTCAAGGTGTTATTTTTTACTGCAGAGAAGTACTATATTGATTATATTTTCAATATTTTTTATCCATTTTTCTCCTGAAGGGCATCAAGTTTGCTTACATTGCAGACTCTGGCTATTACAAACAGTGGTGCTATGAACATTGTTGAACAGACACCCTTGTAGTATCAATATGCATCATTTGCTTATATGCCTAAGACTGGAATTGCTGGATCTTGAGGTAGATACATTCCCATTTTTGTGAAAAACTACCTTATTTATTTCAAAGTGACTGTATAAATTTTCATTATTACCAGCAATGAAGGAGTGTTCCCCATTCTCCACATCCACCCCCATATAAGCAGTCACTGGTTTTTTATTTTAGCCATTCCAACAGGTATGATGGTATCTCAGTGTTGTCTTTCTTGGTCTGCATTGCCCTGATGCCTAAGGATGTTGAACAATTTCTTAAGTGCCTTTTGACCATTTGCCATTTCTATCTTGAGAAATCTCTATTTAGTTTGGTACCCCCTTTTAATTGGATAATTTTTTGTTTTGGTTACTATCTTCTTGAGTTTTTTTTTTATATTATCGATATCAGGCCTCTGTCAGAATTGGGGTTATTGAAGATCTTTTCACATTCTGTAGGCTGCCCTTTTGTCTGGTTCCCTATATCCATTGCCTTACAGAAGATTCTCAGTTTAAGGAGTTCCTATTTATTAATTCTCAAACTCAATGTCTGTGCTACTGATGTTATGTTAAACAAGTGGTCTCTTGTGCCAATGCATTAAATTATACTTCCAATTTTCTCTTCTAAGTTGTTCAATGTGACTGGTTTTACATTGAGTTCTTGATCCATTTGGACTCGTGTTTTGTGTATTGTAATGGATAAGGATCTATGTACAAATCTACATGTCAGGATCCAGTTATGCCAGCTCCATTTTTAAAGATACTTTCATTTTTCCATTGAATGATTTTACTTTTTGTCAAAAATCTGGGTTTTGCAAGTGTGTGTATTAATATCGGGGATATTGATTAATACACTTTGGTCTACCTGTAAGTTTTTGTACCAATATCAAGCTGTTTTCATTACTGTAGTTCTGTAGTGGACCATGAAGTAAAGGATCAATCACCTATTTTAGTTCCTTTATTGTTCAGGATTTCATTTCATATCCTGTTTCTTTTTTTGTTATTCCACAAATAATTGAGCATTATTCTTTCAAGATCTGTAAAGAATAGCGCTGGAAATTTGGGGGAGATTGCATTGAATCCATAGATTGCATTTGAAAAGATTTCCATTTTTAGTGTTTTGATCCTATCTATGCAAGAGCGTGGGTCATCTTTCAAATTTATGATATCTCTTTTAATTTCAATCTTTTTGAATTGAATTTCCTGTAATACAGGAATTTAACTCGTTCACCTAGTGGTATCAGAAGATACTTTCTTATGTTTGTGGTTATAGGGAAGGGATATTATTCTATTATTCTCTAATGTTTTTCTCAGCCCATTTATCATATATATATATATATATATATATATATATATATATATGCATATGTATATATTCAGACTATTGACTTTTTAATAAAGCTTGAATGCTCTCCCATGCATAAAAATTTTTAAAAGACTTTAACTTCTTAATATATAAATACTTTTAAAAGTAATTGCTAAAAGTGTTGTTTTAATGTTGGAAATTTTTAATTATTTGTAATTTAACCTGGTATTTTATAAAACGTATTTTGTTCATATGTATCCCAATTGAATATATTTCATTAATATTTTGATCATATAAAATATGATCTTGAGCTTCAATTGCCTAAATATTTTATCAACATTTTGTTCAAGTAATATCCATCAAGGCAAACTGTCTGTTATGTTTTGGTTAAACAAGTGAAATATTAATTTATGAAAGTGATATATACAAAACACTGATATTACCCCACACACCTATTAACACCAGATTTTTTCACAAACAATCCAAATTTATACAATGGAACAAAGAGAATATCTTCAACAAATGGTGCTGGCATAACTGGTTGCAGACATGTAGAAGACTGCAGTTAGACCCAAACCTATCGCCTTGCACAAAACTTAATTCAAAATGGATCAAACATCTCAACATAAATCCAGCTACACTGAACCTATTAGAAGCCAAAGTGGGAAATACCCTTCAATTAATCGGTACAGGAGACTGCTTCCTGAACATTACACCAGTAGCACAGACACTGAAGTCAACAATTGCTAAATGGGACCTCCTGAAACTGAGAAGCTTCTGTAAGGCAAAGGAGACAGTCAGCAAGACTAAATGGCAGCCCCCAGACTGGGAAAAGATATTCCCCAACTCCACATCTGACAGAGGACTGATCTCCAAAATATACAAAGAACTCAAGAGGCTAGTCCCCCAAATACCAAACAATCCAATTAAAAAGTAGGTTACCCAACTAAATAGACAATTCTTAATAGAGGAATCTAAAATAGCGGAAAGACACAGGAGAAATTGTTCAACATCCTTAGTCATCAGGGAAAAGCAAGTCAAAACGACTCTGAGATACCATCTTACTCCTGTCAGAATGGTTAAAATCAAACATACTAATGACAGTTTATGCTTGAGAGGATGCAGAGAAAGAAGAACACTCCTCCACTGCTGGTGGGAGTGCCAACTTGTACAGCCACTGTGGAAATCAGTATGGCGACTCCTCAAGAAAATGGGAATGAGTCTACTGCAAGATCCAGCAATTCCACTCCTAGGCATATACCCAAAAGAAGCAGATTCATATAACAAGGACATATGTTCAACCATGTTCATAGAATTATTTGTAATAGCCAGAAACTGGAAGCAGCCTAGATGCCCCTCACCCGAAGAATGGATAGACAAATTGTGGTACATTATCAGGAAAATGGATGGAACTCGAAGAAACCATTCTGAGTGAGGTAACCCAATCACAAAAAGACAAACATGATATGTACTCACTCATATGTGGACCTGTTTTATGATACATATTAGTGACCATGCTTTATCAAAGCTGTTTTTAATGATGTTGCTCAGAAGAGTTTTCTCCCAGATTATAACTGAGAAGCTAATTTAAAAAAATGGTGCCAAGTACCACAAGTGTAACAGAATTTTGTTGTTTTCCGGGAATTTGTTTTTTACTTTTTTGTTGTTGTTTGGTGGGTTTTTGTTTTTGTTTTATTTTTTTAAATAGACTGTGCTGGATGTCTTTGCAATTTTGTTCCAGAATACTGGAGGCAACCCAGTAGCATTCCTACCCATGCTGCTGCTCCCTCTCCGAATGTCTCCCACAGAGAACAGCAATGGGATAGATTCTGGCAGCTCCACACTGCTCTGAGTGTCTTTGATCCCCACTGTGGGTGGCAGATGTTTTCACAGCACTGGCATGTAAGATACCTATGCAGTTCCCTGGTACATTGTCCTAGAAAGCCCAGCAGTAGTTAGTGGAGGAGCTGACAGGGTGTTTCTGTGTATTATCACAGTCACTGGTATTGTCACAGTTGGCCATGAATTGAAAATTACATGTGGTTCCTTACCTGTGAGCTCCCACCAATATAAAAGAATGCTTTTTGTGTTGGGTATAGTCATGAGCCAGGTGCCAATGGGGATGAAGTTGTTTGATATTATTTCTGTTAACTAGGAACTCATGAGGTCCCCACCTCAAAGAGAGCCAGGTCCAAATGGCCTGTATATGATGGCCAGGTCACATGTCCTAGCATTGATTAACAGTAACACAGAACAGGATCCAAGATATTGCTTCTCTCTAAAGCCTCAGGAAAGTGATCCAACCACTTCAGAACCCACCCAAACCAACAGCACTCCTGGTCCTTTCCTTGAGTGAAAGCAGCCTTGTGGAAGAGAGACTTCCTGTCAGTTACATGATGGGCTAAGGGAACTGGTCACATACTCCCAAGACAAAACCTCTAAACTGATGTTTTAAAAAGTAGTGTAAAGATTCAGGCATTATGGTGGCCTACCTCTGTCACCTGGCAGAATGCACTCAGGCAATGCCCCTGTCATTCCAGGTGGAAAGGACCCCTTTAAAAGAAAGATTTCTGCCAGCTTACAATCTCTTTCCAGCCCTCTCTTTCCTGCTCTTTCTGCTCTCTGATTCCTGATCTATCTCTCCCTCTCCCCCCACTCTTTTTCTCTCTGTCTTTCCCACTGTTCCCTTGGGGCAGACAGGACTTTTCCTGTCTCCCTCTTCTCTTATGTCCTCTCTGTGTCTCTGTGTCTGGGTCTCTTTACCTCTTTTCTCACAACCCACTTTGTAATAAAAATTCTCACTAAGCTCTGTCTGCCTGGTGTGTTTGTCCCTCTGCCTGTGTCCCCCTTGCCTGGCATGGAATCTTCCATGGTTAGCCTCAAGCTTTAAGAAAACAAGTAGGTCTAAAAGTTGAGAGGAATCACCCATTTCTTTGTGAGTTGACATTTCCTAACTGCTCTGCTTCTGAAGACATCAACTACCTGGGGATGGAGAAGCCTTCCTCTGTGGGAAGGCATGAGCAACTTTGGGCTGTCAGTTGATAGAGTAACCTCCATCCCCACAGAGTACCCCACTGGGATATTTCTCTGTCTGGTCATTTGTCTGCACTGTCCTTCTAAAGTCTAGGGTGGCCCAGTTAAATTTCTGAGATCCATAATTACATAGCTCAAATTCCAGCAGCCTGGAGAAATGACCCAGAGATCAGCTGTTTCCCATGAACCTTCCCTGGGCCACCACAGTGAACAATTCCACCACACATGTAACATGTGCTTAGCAGACCTGCCTGCCACGCAGGAAGAGCCAGTCTTTGGTCTGTCATTGTATCTTCTGATCAAATATGCTTCCTTGTGTCAATTTAGTTCCACCATGATCTCTGTTCATCCCGCCTTAAACTTTGTTAGCTTTCAAGGTGAGATGTCCTTGCAGAAGTCCAGAGCTGTTTCCTTTCCAGTCCCTTGGTCCAGTCACTCATTGCTAGTAACATATTTATACTGCCTTTGGTAGGGACTCAGGTGCCACACTCTGAATCTCCAGGCTTACCTTCTGAAGTTATTCCTACAGGCTTGGACAGGATCCATGCTGATCAATGTCAGAGACCCATGCCAAGAGTCACCAATATGTGCCAGATACTTAAGAGAGCCAGCCAAAGCTTTGAAAAGTTTGAAAGTAAGCAGCTCCAGAATGTGGAATTGAGCATTCTACAGTGGGGGAGGGGCAGAGAGTAAAACAGGGCTGGGGACATTTTGTGAGGGGTTGCGGCAGCTGAATGAGAACCTTGGGGTCATTTCAAATGATGCATCCTTGTTGGAGGTGATTGCACACACGTGGTGTTCGCCTCTAGACACATTTTAATGGTTTCTTACTGTCACAGCACACTGGGTCTCCGGTGCTCTCTTCATTTCGTCTTTAGTAAACCTTGTTTTATTCCTTCATCCTGAGTCCGGCATCACTCCTACAGCCGATAGGCTTGTGAGTATTTTTAAAATGTTTACACTTACTTAACCAATTATGTATTCAGACAAATATAGATGGTCTAAGCAACAGAGCTGGACATATTTCTAATTATGATCTTGGGAGATTCTTGGATCATCCTGCCGTGTGCATATCATTCTTTCTGAAGCAGTCCTTTTGTGTCCAGCCAGGGCAGTGCTGGAATGTCTGCACCTGCAGCATGATAGTCTCAATCACACTTTTTCTAGACTTCCCTGACCATCAAGGCATCACTCTGTCTAGGTAGCCCATGGGAAACAAAAGTGAAAATACTTCTCTTTTCATAGGTGGTATTGAGTCCTTTTATTGCAAACAGGTATTTGACAATTTAAAATTTATTCTACACCACAAAAAATAATGTGTAGGCTTATGTGACAACTTGGCCCTCCTGAATTCATCAATGTGTACAGGGTTAAATGGGATGGACAGAAAGAGAGAAAACATCCTTCTACTCCAAGACACAGAGGCTCAGGGCCCCCATTTTCCAGTCATAGAAACCAATTATCTGTGTATATTTTGACAAAGCCAGACTTCCATTTGCCCAATACTGATTTCTGTGTGTGCATGCACCCACCTCATTCCTAGTGCCAATACGATTCTGGACTCACTAACTGTAGGCTTCCATCTTGGTTTTTTATATGCTGGTGTCCTTGGAATCATGTTTCCTGGTTGCACCTCTGACTTTATAGAATTTACCTTAGAAATTGTTAATGTTAGGATACTAAAGCAAAAGGCATTCACAATAAATAATATTTGAATTTGTATGATCATTGCACAGACTGGAGATGACACTGCAATGCATGTTGGGTAAAAGATCCAAATGTTCTTCACTGTAGTAAGTTGATTGCACCTTGCTTATTGGGAGTTTTTGACAACAATTGAGAAGACACCAAGTGCAGGATTTCAGTAGCATGAAATGTTTGATACTCTATCATAAAAGAACTTTGCATAAATGATTTTGCTCAATTATAGGATAGTGTCTGTTCTGAGCATAAATAAGTTGGGTCAGACTTGGTACAATGCTTCAAGGCATAGTAAATTAAATATGCATTTGAATAGTGATATTTTCTGATGATGATACAGCATCGCAACTGAAAGAGAATGTTCCTTTCTGTGTGGGGGCATGGTTGTAGCACCTCTTTAAAGAAAGCTTGTCTGGTTCCTAAGTTAACATTGTGTCTCATCTCGTGACAAGAAAGGTTGCTAGGAAATGGTTGAGTAGGGAGGTAGACAGAGAAACCAGGGAGATGACAAAGAAGCTGCTGTTGTAAGACTTACCTCAATGTTAGGAGTCAGTAATGTTCCTAGTGGCAGGGATTTGGCACAGGAAGAGAGGCTCAGAGGGACCCAGACTATCAAGTCTCCATTAAAGATAGGATGACACCAATTTCACAGGAAACATATGTGAACTGACATTTATTAGCAGAGATCTCCTTGTGAAAATGATTTTAACATAGTGGATGTTGTAGGGAGGCCCTAGAGGCAGAGTCTACCTAAATCATGTCTCAGAGTGTCTCCTGGGTCTTTTTTTTTTTTTTTTCAATTTTGGCTACCAGTGTTCCTTATGGGAGCTTTCAGAAAGTATGGGAGAGGGAATGCTACTATTTTTGAATGTTGTAAATGAGACAAATGCCATCTGAAGAGCCAGACCTCTTCAACAGCTTAGCGTATGGGTGCTAACTGCATAGGTGGAAGGTCTGTAATCCATGCTTTTAATGAAGGATGGGTGTCCAGGTTCTGTGAGGAGGCAGGCAAGAGGAGTGCAGTGCTCCACATGTATTCTTTTCCTCTCCTGAAAAGCTCTATGCTTCACCTGAGCACTCCTGTTTGCACATGCTATTGGAGTTCCAGTGCAAGCTCCTCCAGCCTTCCTCTGCACCCTGCATCTGTTCCTTATGCACTCTCTCTGCCAAAAGTGCTCAGCACAGCACCAGCTCGCTGTGAATTGGTGAATATTGCAGTGTCCAGAATCCATTACAGAAAAATAAGTAACAGAAAGTCAGGACTAACTTCCTGCACATTCAGTCACCACTGTCGCTGGCCCTAGACAATTTGTCTTTTGCATCTTGCAGGCAGTGTGACCCTCCCGAGCCTGGCCTGAAGCCTGGGAGTTTTTATACCACTGGCATTGGCAAGTGCCCAGAACAGGGCTTCTTAACATCATTCTGTAGGCTGTCTTGTTTTTGATGTGTGTGTGTAGGGGGTTGATGGGCATAGTTAATAAATGAGATGTGAACTTTGAAAGTATACCTCAGCTGTGTCCCCTACATTCTCAGGAAGCTTCCTTAGTGTTGGAAATCATTACATGAGCAAACAAATTTCTCATGTTTTTGAAAAATGGGCAAACTTTTGGCACATAAGCATAGATATCAGCTAGAAATACAACCTTGATGTTGTAGCTCTATTATTTGCTGTTGATGTCCGTGACTTTTCATAATTAAGTAACTGGCCTTTAAAAGTCAGCCTTGTTTCTCCTTTTGGACATTAATAGTGGCAATAATAATAATAAAAAGCATTCTATGTAAATGAGAAAGAAAAGGAATTTACAACAAAGACAATTTCATTATTAAATTGTATTAAACTATTAGGTAAGTGTGTGTGTGTGGGGGGGTCTGTATGGGTCTGTGTGGGTGTGTGTGTGATTCTGAGCCTGAGAAGGTAGAAAAGTGTTTTAATATCAGGAATGAGAATTGTGGGGTGATTATTCTTGTGTGTAATCTGGTGGTGTGCGTGCTGAATTTATGGGGGAGAACCTCAGAGTATTATGATTGGCTGTATAATTTTTAGGACATAAAATTTGGAAAAAATGTATGATTTTGTTGTTTTGCATTATGAGTGGTGAGAATCTAATGTGTGTATTCTCATGTGGGTGAAGGTCATTGTTTAGATATTCATAATTAGGGGATTTTGGTAGTGTGTAGAGCTTTATTGTATGTAGACAATGTGAGGTAACCTTGGATTTTGGATTTGGAATTAGAAATAAAATATTTCAGAATTTTTTATTTCTTTTTTCCCTTGAAAGTTGAGATAGTTTTGTTTGTCGTGGAGTTTGGAAGAAATGTGTTCACTTTAGGCAAAAAATAAGTGAATGTGGACAATGTTAAAAAATGGTGCATATTTATGTGGCAATACAAATGGGAGAATATATTGGGAAAATGTAGGGTTATTTATATATTTGGAATGTCATGGATGGTTATAGGATTTGTCTACTGTTGGAGGAGACGAACGGGAAAAAGGGACCCTTCCTGTTTCTCCTTCGCTTAAATATGAGTCTCCTTGCTATGTCATTGGGAAGCATGGCGGGTATGGCTGCAGGAACAGGAGGCGGCTGAGCAGCCACATCTTGCACCACAAGCACCATTCATAGAGACTGAACTGGAAATGGCATAGAGGATCTAAACTCTCAAATTCCACCTCCAGTGACATACTTCCTGCAACAAGGCTGTACCTCCTATATCTCACCAAAGAGTTCCAACAACTAGGGGCCAATGTTCAAACATCTGAACCTGTATGGAACATTCTCATTCATATCACAGTGTATAAATGCACATTTGTTTTGTTAGACCTCCGGAAAAACTCAAGTTTGGGGGTCCCAGGCCATAACCATGGTCACCCCAATCACCAGGCAGATTTGAGAGTTGATGCAAACTGCATGAGGCTTTATTTTTTTTTTAACGAACTAACCCCATGTTAGCTTGGGTCTTTCACCCACCTGCCATGGTGGATCGCTAGAAAAGACACCTGGAACTGGCTGCCAAGTGATCTTGTAGGGCAGCATAAGGGGAGTGTCTAGGGGTATGCACAGGCTCAGGATTAGTGTGCCTCCAGGCTTGGAGGGCTTGCCCTGTGTTGATTGGCCAATTGGTTGTTATGGCCCATAGGCCCTCCCAGGGTGATTGCTATGCTCTGTGCGTCATTGCTGCGCACTTGCCTGTAATGTACACCAAGAGTCGTAAAGCATAGCACCACCAGCTAACTTCTGATTGCTTCCTTGTCACGAGGCAGGCACCTAACCTCTAGTGACTAAGGCAAGGTCATAGCGAGCATGTGCTACTGTCATGGCTCCCGAAATGGGGGGGCTGACCCCTGCACTTTATACATTGGCTTGGTTAATGATGGTGTTTATGCATTAGCCTGACATGTGTCAGCAGCAAACCACAGAAGCCATGGGGTCTGGCCTGAGTTGGGGAGTGTGAACTAGGGAATTCCTAATAACTCAATGGCAATAAAGACCAGACATAGGCATCTTGTCATCTCAGTTCCATGCTGCAAAACTGGAGTCTCTTCTTTATTCAGCAACTTCCTAGCTGTGATATAACGATGCTTCCCTGACCACAAGGCCATTTCTCACTCCTCTGGTAGATCCCTCTGCCTGCTACCTCCTAACTCTATCTGTCCTCACTTGTCATGAACACCTATTCCTCTGCCCTGGTGCAGGCCTATTCAAATGCTTAGTTCTGTAGAGATGTAAACTAGGAGGCATTCCCCATTGAGGCTATGCCATTCAGTAGCATATTAGCTAGCTAGAATCTGCAATACAATTGTAGACCACAGCTCCTGCTTAGTGGAACCAGAGGTTTGGACCTCCAAAAATTCCCTAATGAAATTTTCCTGGCTCCCGACAGTTTCTAGTGCTCATAGGTATGTTTGGAGAATGGACTCAGAGGTTTGTGTTTTACAGGTAAAAAATATTAAATACTATGTTACAGTAGTATTCATCCAGGTACTGAAAATGTTTTTGTCTATGTGTATGAGAGTTTTAGGTATATAAGTTCTTGTATAGAAATTAGTCAATATACAGTGTGTGTGTGTGTGTGTGTGTGTGTGTGTGTGTGTGTGTGTGTGCACAGGTTCATTTCTCTGTGTGTGGGGGGGTGGGTGTGAACAGGAATGAATTTCAGAATATAACTTCAGGGGTTGGTCTTCACCTTCCACATTGAGTTACATGACCTTTCTGATATTTTTCTGCTGACTGAACCACAAGCTTCTTTACATTTCCCCATCTCTGCCTCCCATCTCCACATAGGAGAGATTTGATTACAGGCATATACACTACTGCATACAGAGATATGTGGTTAGTTAATCACAGTTGTGTAGCAAGAGCTATACCCATGGAGCCATCTCCACAGCCCATGTTTAAGGTTTTATTCATCCCCAGAGGAACTGTTAGAAACTGATCAAACCCTTCTGGAGGTAGGGCATAACAGGAAGAAATGGGGTCATCCTAAGTATGCTGTTAAGGCTGTATGAGAACCAGAAAGTGGTGTATTTAAAGTTGCCATCAAGGGTGGTGTGCTTACCAAAGAGATTGGTGCAATGAAACATGTCATTTTCTTTGTCCTGGTATTTCAGAGAGTAGCAAAAGCCTTCAAATTAGAGGATCAGAAGCTTGTGGTTGAGAAGAGATTCTCTATGTCTCCCACCTTAATTGACTCTGATTTCCCAGAGCCACCATGCTCCCTGCCATCCTGTCTTGCATGATGATAGTGGACTAAACCTTTGAAATTGTGAGCAAGCCCAGATAAACTGTTTAATTTTATAATCATTGCCTTGGTCATGGTGTCTATTCAAAGCAGTAGAATAGTGACTAAGACACATGGGGACATGAGTTTGGATGCTCAGTACTTATGTAAAATGTTTTGCATTGTAGCATGCATTTGTAATATCAGCACTGAGAACCCTGTGGAGACAAGTCGGCCTAGATAGACCTAGTTGTTCAGTGAGCTCTGGGGTCAATGAGACCCTGTCTCAAAAATAAGAGTGATGCCAGAAGATACATGTACCGGCTACTGGCCTACACATGACTACACACACACACACACACACACACACACACACACACACACACACACACACAATGTCCCCACAAACCTTCCTTACACACATAAAAAGACCAGGGTAGTGGTGAGTGGGAGAACTATAGTTGGAATGTCAAATTAAATTAAAATAAAGAAAACATTAAATATTATTAGCTTACATTCCACACTGCCAGAGGAGCTAGGAAATAAGAAGGACCCCAAGAGAAGTTTGCATAGTCCTTCTAAGAAGGGGATGGGGACAAGGTCCCCTGACCAAAGTGGGAGCCTGGGGTTAGGGAGAGGAAGAAGAGTCTTCATCCTGATGAGATTTGAAGCAGATACAGACACCCATAGCTAAGCACTAAACCATACTACTGTAATTCAGTTGTGGAGAGGGAGGATTGTTGAGCAAAGGAGCCAAGACAGGGATGGAGAGACCTGTAGAAACTGTGGACTTGACCTACTGATAGAATGGAGCCCCTCATCATAAAGCTGAGGAAAAAATATTGGACCAAACCAAACCCTCTAAATATGGGAGCCAACTAGGAGTCCAAGACAGTCTATGGCTCCTCTTACAGTGGAGCCAGCCTTTATACCTAGAGCTCAAATGGACTTGGAGAGCCCATTCCCTATGCAAGGATACTAAAAAAAGGAGGGCCTAGGCCCTCCCCCAAACAATATGACAGACTTTGTAGGTCCTTGGTAGAGGGCCTCACTATCCCTGGAGAGGAGTTGGAGAGGAGAGGGGGAGGGTTGGGGTGTGTTTGGTGAGCAACATGGGAGGAGGGGAGGGTGAGGTAATGGGGGGATGGATATGTTAATATGAGTAATTAAAAATAAAAGAAACAAAAAAAGACTAGGTCCCCAGACACCCTCTTGCCTGATGTTGTGTGATACCTGTAGTTGAAATGAGGTCTTATTAAGGCAGTCTTGGCTTAGATAATTTGTCACTTGCTTGGTCACTGCTCTCATGCTCTGTCCTATGCCCTTCACAAGGAGATGCTGTCTGTAGCTGACACTGAGTGCTAAAATGCCTGGTGATGACACTGTCTTCTTGTAGTATTCTTAGAAACTATTTAAGCACGCACTTCCTTTAGGATCAAATCTAAGTGGCTGAACATCTCCTGTTGCTCCTGTCGCCTGGATTCCATTTCTTCCTGTGAATTCCGAAGGTAGAAGAAAGACAAGTGTTTGCCTTTGGGGTTGTGGCATTTGTGTGTTCAGGGTAGGTTGTGTTTGTGTAAAACATTAGAATTGACATGTGTGACTTGGATGTGAGGAACTGTATGGAGGAGCTTAAAAGCCATACTATGTGATTGTGGTGGAGCATGGCTTATATATGTGCTGGTTCTTTGGCAGTTTATGTGAATATCCACTGTTTTAAGCTGTTGTATGTGTCTATCTGGAGTAAGAAATGCTATGTGATGTATATGCTGAACCTGCAGGTGTGTGTGAATTCATAGTTTGTGTGGATTTTATCCACGTGTCTGAGGATGCTGGAGTGTCTCCTATGTCTTGCCAGGAATGACAAGCCAAAGATACTGGTAAAAGTATTTACTAGACTAGAACTGATATAAAAATTTTAATGAGGAATCTAAGCCATGGACAGAAGCACAGTGGACAAACCCCATCCATAAGAGAACATAACAGTTAGGAGAATTTGCTTTATCTAGTTAGGGGAGTTTGGTTTTGCTTTTTGTGTTGATGCAAAACTAGTGAGTTCAGATTCTGTGACCACAGAGTTTCAGTTATACATACCCTAAATGTCTGTGGTCCTGTGCCACAGAGCTGCTTCTGCCCATGAGCCAGGCGACGCCAGCCTGTGAAAGTAGGGAACCTGGTGAAGTGCTGTCATACTGCAAGAAATTCCAACTGTTTGTGGGGGTGTACTGTAGGCAGCCCTCTGTGGTAGGAGCTAGCCTTAATGAGATGAGATTTAAATTTTGAGATGCAGGAATGAGGGTGATAACTCTATCAGGAAGAGATTGCTGCACAAGAATGGTGATCAGAGTTCCACTCCTGACACCCATTTAAAAGCCAGGTGCCGGTGTAATGGTGCATATCTATAATCCAAACTCTGGGAAGTTGGAGGCAGGGGAACCACTGCACTGGATGGCGAGGCATCCTGGCCTAATCAGCATGCCCCAGTAAGAGATCCTGCCTGCAAATTCTATTAGGTAGCTCCTGAAGAATGGCACTCAAGGTTGATTTCTTGCCAACGCACACGTACACGCATGCACACATGCACACATACATAGCTGCATATACACAGAAATTACTTTGTTTTGTAAGGGTTGGCTGAGGAGCCTTAAGCATTTTAAGGACTTTAGAGAAATCCCTGGGCTCTAGCAATTGCATCATATGCTGAAATGGATCAAGTTATTGCTGAGCATATGACTCCACCTGGAAGCATTCAGGACACTCTGAAATGGGCCTCCACTTTGTATAATGTACTCTGGTTAGAGTCCAACCTCTGAAGTTTCTGATTTTCTGGTCAGGAGGACGTGTGACTAGCACTTTAGAAACCCATTGGAGGTATCCCATCATATCCTATTTCCCTGGGACCTAGCTGACTTATAAAGACAAGGGTTGAAACATTGGCTGTCCTTTAACCTTATGTCCTATTGGTATTACCCTAAGCATGGCTGTTCATGATTAAGGAAAGTTAGTGAATGAACAATGACAAGATTTATTTGTTACATGTACATTTAGATAAAACCAAAAGACTTAAAGTCTCGGTTTTGTTATGACTCAGTCTCTTTAAGTATCCCAAAGCCGGAAAGTTCATAGAAACTGAAAGGGACTATTTGTTTTGTTTTGTTTTGTTTTCTCTTTGTAGCTTTGAAGCCTGTCCTGGAACTATCTCTTATAGACCAGGCTGGCCTCAGACTCACATAGATCCACCTGCCTCTGCCTCCTGAGTACTGGGATTAAAAGCATACGCCACTACAACCTGGCTGAAAGAAACTGTCTTATCACATATATAAAGTCCTGTTTTGCTAAAATGCATTTTAACATCAATGTCTTTCCATGACTGTCACTTTTTAGCTCTGTATCATCTTCTGGCTTCTCTTTGTCCACTTTACAAACATCATGATATAGTTTGTACTTTTGTAAAGGTATAGAAGCCAGAACATGGTACACTTCTGGTCACCTTTTGTCTTTTACAATATAGATGTAGCTGGAGGATGATATAAAAGTTAACTTGTCAGTTATTGGTCACATCAATATCATTTTAAATGGATTTAAAATGATTTGTGTGTATGTGCATGTGCATGTATGTTGTACATGCATATAAAGGCCAGACCTTGCTATTACATGCCTTCCTCTTTTCTGAGATAGGTGCTCTCACTGTGCCTGGAACTTGCCAGTTTGCTACATTTGCTGTCTAACAACTCTGCAGGATCCTCCTGTTTCCAGAGGCCTCCAGGGTACTGGGATTATAGGTAGATGCTGCTGCACCATGCTTTTCACATGGGTCAGGGGCCAAACTTAGGTCCTCACATTTGCGCAGGAGCCACCTTACCCACTGAACCATGTCCTTAGCCCCTTCTCTAACTCTGCTTAGTGACAATGCCTGTATAGGCCAAGTTAACCTCTCTTCCATAATTTTAACTTCCTTAGGGGTCCCACTATATAGGCCAGGTTAGCCTCCAAATCATCATATTTTCTGCCTAAATGCTGGCACTGAAAAGATAGAGACTACTTTTCTGTGTCAGATCTCCATGTTTGAGGGCTCCAGAGCATGGAGGTGGGGGTGGGAGACTTTACAGGACACTAGTGGTTATAGGGAGACGATAGTTGTGAATTCCCAGGAAGAGCAGAGACTGTCTTTTCACGGTGTTGTCTTCTTTTCTTGTTGAAAGAAAGGTCCCAGGTGTCCCCACTTTCTTATTTAAAAATTAATTCATAAGGTGAGGAGGCATTACAGAGAATATCACACGATAATGATAACTCTTAGGTAAAAAACCAGGGGTGGGGGAATCAAAGGAAATGACTCGTTTTGCCTCCCAGTCTTTCCTCCCAAACCCCCAGTTCTTAACCACATATTCCATGAAATAGTCAACACTGGTTTTCTGTTCTGGACATCTTTCTGACCTTCACATTTAGAGGGTAGACATGGTTTCTGCCTATGCAGCTAAATCCCCACTGTCAATCCTTCACTCCAATTCTGTGTGCTGTGGCTCACTGGCTTCTGCTGAATAGGGACAGATTCCAGGGGAGTTGGGAGTGGAAGGTCTTAAAATGAGGGGATATGTTTAGGTCCAGGCAGGATTATCACAGCAGAATTTGACTACTGCAACTAGTTAACTGAAACCTAAGGGACTGTTTCTCTTCACTAAAAATGATCGTGGAAAGAAGGGAGCCAATGAACTCACAGAGAAGAGACACAAGAGGATTTCCAACAGGACACTACTGTACTTGATCTTTGCGTGTGTGTGCATGTTCATGTGTATGCCTATCCATGCATGTGGATGTTCATGTGTGTGCAGGTATGTGTGCTTATGTGTGCAGACTCATGGGTGTGCAGGTGTATGCACACAAGTGGAGACATTGAATGATGCCCTTGGGATGACTTTCTGCCCATTTTGCAAGGCAGTATCTACCATTAGGGTAGACTGACTGGGTTGCAAGCCCTGGTGTCCCTGTCCCATAATTATACCTCTCCAGTGTTGGGATCACAAGCTTTCATCATCATGCCCAGAATTCTCATATGGGTTCTAGGGACAGAGTGTAGGTTCTCAAATTTGCAAGACAAGTGCTTACTGACTAGGCCATCCCACCAAGAGCAGTTTTAATATTTCTTACAGGTCTAGTCTAGTGGTGAAGAATGCTTTGGTTTTTGTTTATCTGGAATATCAATCACTTCTGGGTGACAGTTTTGTTAGATACAGATTTTTAAGGCATTTGAATTCTGTTATTGCACTATCTTCTAGATTACAAGAGTTTTGTTATGTGCAGGATGCCTTGTATCATTGTATTATTTTATCATCTGTATTGAATATTCATAGATCTTTTGTTGTGGTGTGTGTGTGTGTGTGTGTGTGTGTGTGTTTGCACATGCACATGTGTGTGTGTCTGTGCATGAGTGTGTGCAAGGCAGCTCCCAGCATCGGATAAGATCTCATCATAAGACACATGCTCTCCATCACTCATTGCCACCTGATTTCTATATTTCCTTATTTGATATTTTCCCACAGATATATAATGCATTTTGGCATTTTCAGCCTGATTATTCTCTCTTCCTCCTTCTACTCTCCCTAAATCCCTTTTCCCAGGCAGGTCCCCTCCTACTTTTGATGATTTTTATCATGGTTTTGGTTTTTTTGTGTGGCTCACTAAGTTTAATTAGGATTGCATGCATAAACATAGATATTTTTATTTACTGGATCGTGGGCAAGTTACCACTGGATATATCACTGAAGAAAATTACTTCTACTCCTCTTACAACCACTAAATTCCAGTACCTGGGGGAGTGGTGGAGCTGCACAAGCTCATCTCCAATCCATGATGGAATGTTATTAGGCCTATCTTGTTCACATATATGCAGATAGCACATCTGCTGTAATCATGAGTCTTGTTTTCCTGATGATGGATAGTCTTGTTGAAATGAAAGGGAACCTCAAAGCATATTTAATCTACATCTTCTTGACTGCTAAGATGTTGCTGTTGTTTTAATAAGCTTTTTGCTATATGTGTTCTTTTATTAGTGTTTTTATTCTTTGAGAATTTCATGCAATATATATTGAGCATATTCTTGCTCCTCCTTCAGCTCCTCCTAGGTCCTCCTCCACCTTCCTACCATTCCACCTTCATGTTCTTTCTCTTGAAAAATAAAAATGAAACTCAAAAAAAATTATGGACTTCATTTTGTGTTGGCCGACCACTCCTGATGAAGGGGCCTGTCCTGGAGTGAGGTTAATACACCCAGTGGCACTCCTTTGGGCAATTTTCCATGCTCCCAGCAGCTATCAGTTGTTAAAAGCTTTTTGGCTGGAGGTGGAACTTTGTGCCACTACGTCCCCAACTCTGTGCTCGCTTGAGCCTGTGTAGGTCTTTGCATTGTGCCTATCTGTGGAGATTCATATGTGCACCATCCAAGTCATGTGTGAGAAACAGTTTCCTTGAAGTTGTCCACTACTCCTGGCTCCTACAGTCTTTCTACCCTGTTTCCACAAATCCTTGAGGCCTCAGGGAAAGGGAGTGATAAACATATCCCATTTAGGACTGAATGTGCCATGATCTCTCACTTTCTGCACATTGTCTAGTTGCAGGTCTCTGTGCTCATGGCCATCTGCTGCAAAAAGAAGCTTCCAGGTGATAGTTAAGCTATGCTTTGATCTATGCGTGTAGTACTATGTTAATAGGAGCCATTTTATTGCTACATTTAACAGAATAATATTTGTAGGTGTTACCCTAGTCTATTACCTAGGCTCAAGTTCTTGGCCTCATTCACAGAGCCAAGGTTCATCTAATGTAGCAGGCTTTAGTCTAATAGAAAATTGGTTGATTACTCTCCTAATATCTATGCCACTATTAGACCAATGAGCATATTTTGCAGGTCATTGTTGTAGCTTACAGAGTTTTGGGTACAACATTTTGAATTGAACTGCTTGTCCAATTAAATTCCTTGGATGATTTTAATTTTTTTAGTATTTACTTTTGAAGTTCCTTATAAATTCTAGATCAGAATTTTAGAGGGGAAATTAAAGATGCATAGGAGGACAGGGAGGCTGGGAAGATGTGGAGTGTAAGGATGAGAGTATGATCTTCAGAACCCATGTGAAAGAGCTGAATATGGTGGAACAGGCTTGTAATTCTAGCACTTGGAAGGCAGAGACAAGAGGCTTGTAATTCTAGCACTTGGAAGGCAGAGACAAGAGACCCCTGAGATTTACTAACCAGCCTACTGGCAAATTCCAGGCCAGCGAGAGACCCTGCTACAAAACTGAATGTTCCTCTGGCTTTCACACATGTGTGTCTTCATAAGCATGTACAGACACACACACACACACACACACACACACACACACACACACACACAAATACATATTATACATAAACATATTATAATGCATAATGTATAAATAATATAATACACAAAACAAAAAAATAGTATAGTTCTTGATATACATACATATATATATATATATATATATATATATATTATATATATATATTTGTATGTGTGTGTTTAAATACACATATGGGAATGGATCATTTTTTGGGGGTATAGATCTCTTTTGAAACTAAATCCAGTTATTGAATCAGCCTTCTAATTTTTCTCCCCATAAGCATAAGTATTCTGGCCCTGAGTATTAGCACCTGAGGTACTTACCATGTGACATAAGTATCACACAAGGCAGTACTAGGGATCTGACAGCCAGCCTGGCATTTAAATATACTTATCTATGTTCCTAGAGTAAGAGTGGTTAATCTAGCTTGAAACCTTCTGAGCACTGAATCTTGAGATTGGGGCTAGGTACATCTCTGATGTTACTCGGCCCCAGGATTCTGGGAGCTTCTGTTTCCATGCCGTTCTGATTCTCTGTTCCAAACCACAGAAAAGTCATTTTACAGAGACCTTTACAGGCACCTGCCCTGCCCTGCCTTGAGCCTCCTTGAGCTTTCTTGGCCACAGTTACAAGCTGGGTGGAATGGGAGGCTTTATGAAGGACACGAACCCCAGAAATGGAGGAAACCCCTCACACCTGTGGACGACCCTTGTAAGCAACCTTAGAGAGGAGAAGAGAGCCAAGCTACACATTCAGAAACTACAGAAGGCGATGGACATCCGCTTTAGGGAGATTTAAAAGGAGGAAACAGCACTGTAGAAGTTTTTGGTAAAACTTCACAAGACAACTCTTTATTTTCCTCAAAGGGAATTCTGGTGACAGTTGCCGCTTCAGGGGAGGGAATCATCTAAATGTAAAATCATCGAGTCTTGGCTGTCTCCATATAACCACAGAAAGCAGTTCAAAAAGCAACAAGAATCCAAAAATAAGACTTTAACTGAGGACATTAATGGGGTGTCTTTGAAAGAATCCACTGATCTCTCCCACAAAAGAGAATAAGTGTTGAGCTTTCCTGGTGATTTTGTTTCTTTGCAGCTCCAAGTGGAAACATGCAATGTACACAATATTTTTTTACAAGCTTTCCTTGAGACAAAAGTAAAGCTGAGCTATTTTTAGTTCTTTCTGATGCTTATTGTGACATGCATGTTATATTAGCCTGGTTCCCGTTCTTTTCTCATTTGACATCATGATGTTTCTATAGGTTCCTTAATGTGACGAAGTAAGAGCTGTTGCCAAAATTAAGATGGAAATGGCACAGTAGTGGGAAAAGATGTGACTGCGGGTCTGCAAGAAGAATCAACTCAAATCTAGATGTGGCCTATGATGGCCATGTGACACTGTACTCAGAAACTGCTTTATTCAAGATGAAGATGACACTGCCTTGATGATGTGTATACGTCACACTGCAGTCACTGCTTTTTTTCACCATTATTCCTGTCACTGTAGCTGAGCCAGTGGCCGTTCCTACCACTTTTGCTGGTCTCATCATCTCAGCAAGTCGTTAACCAGTCTGTCTTAGACTTTCCAACTAGAAAGAGAGAGAGAGAGCGTGCACATGTGTGCATGCATGTATGGGCATGTTTATGAGAATATGTGTATAAGAGTCTGTGTCTGTGAGAAGAGACAGAGGTTCATCTTGAGTGACTTCCTTGATTGCTCTTCACCTTTTTTGTTTTTAGAATTTCATATATGAGTACTAGATTTTCATCATTTTCCTTTCTTGCTCCTTCCTCCAATACATCCAAGGTCCCTCTTACTCCTTCTCAATGCCTCACTTAATAAATCTACAACACAGTCTCTGCTATGAAGCCTCAGGGAACATGGCAGAAGAATTGTATATATTTAGAGACAGGGTCTCTGTATGGAACACTGCCATTATCCTGCACTTCACCAAGTAGACCAGGCTGGTCTTGAGCTCACAAAGACCCAGCATCCTCTGAATTCCCCCGAGTGCTGAGACTTCAGGTTTGTGCCACCACACTCAGCAGTATGGCTTCTTTTTCTTTAATTATACATGTGCATACATGTATTGTCTCCAACCAACCCCCCTTAGCATATACCCTGAGGCTTAAGAGTAGCAATTGTGTTATAGATGCATCATGTGCGAAACCCATTCAGTTCTTCTCTGCATTTTGGTCATTCGCAGCTTTCTGCAATGGTCTCCATCTGCTGTGAAAAGATAGTTCTTTGGTGAGCAGGGAGTGCTGCACTTAGTGTGGGCTTTAGAATGCCGTTAGAAATGACCCTGTTTTAGTGAGATGGCAGTAGTTGTTTCTCTTTAGGGCCTATGGCCTCACTAGCATGGGTAGTGGGCATGCATCCCTTCCATTGAGTGTGCCTTCAGTCCAATTAGATAGCTGTTTGTTATCTCAGGAAGCAGTACAACTATTTCACCTTTTTGGATATCTTACCATTCTTGTCACTGTTTTGTTAATTAGGTGTTACAGATAGTAAGATTATGCATTGCTTTTCTCTCTTTGGCAGCTTGCAAAGCACCTTCCAGTACTTTAAGAGGTGGTCCTGTGGAAGAAGTGGATTTTAGGTTGGTTCCAGATTGATTCCTACAAGTCCTTGTCTAAAATGTATGGTGTCTTTAGCAATAGGGACTTACTTAGCTTTTATTTCTGGGGGCTAACCAAGGGCAATGGGAATAGTATATATATATATTTTGGGAGTCTCTTGGATTCCCCTGACCAATAACCTCAAAGGAGGTTTCTCATGCCTAGTTTTAGTCTATACTTCTTAGAAAACATTGACATCCCAACTGGAGTAACTTCATTTAAATTATGCGTGCATGCGTGTGCGAACACACACACAGGCACACTTAACTACACACCCAAATACACATACACCCATATACACACATAGTCACTTGTACACAAACAGTAACATGCACACTTATACACTTACACACCCACACCCACAGACATGTTCACACACACTTGTATATACTCACACACATATACTCACATGGCCAAGTGATATCCCACCTCCACCTCCCCAGCTCTGGATATCAGGTGTGTGGTCCCACCCCACAGCCAAAACGGTCTACTGGGGATGGAACTCAATTCCACATTCTTGCATGGCAAGCACTTTACTGGCCAAGTTGCTTCCCAGAATCTTGAAATAGTAGTTCATTAGTTCAGAAGACTGTTGTAATGTCTTCCTGTGATGTCATATGTAAATCTATCAGTACAGCCTATATCGCTGTGGGCTCTCATGGGTAATGACATGCTTGTCACACACGTAGATGCCTTACTTATCTGTTCTTAGGAATATGTGGCTCTGTGGATCGTTTCAGCATAGAGGTATTAATTGCTTTTTGTTCTTAGGTATGATATCTACTGCTTTATATTTCAGTCTCCTGAGTGACAATGTGTCAGTCATCCAAAATGTGGTCCAATATGATGTAGGTGTATGTAAATATCAACATATATGTAATGTGAGTGTGAGGGTTTTGAGGTAGATCCAGAAAAAGACAGGATCAGATGTGATAGAATACAACATATAAGTGGCACTTTGCTAGATTGCCAGGGAGAGGAATTCCCTCAAAGTGGGTATCCACATCTTAGGTGAGGATTAGGCCAGGAACTGGAGAAAAGGGGCAGCAGGGAGGGCTGTGTTTGTATATAATGCTTCTCAACAGCAACACTGGAGCACACATTCACTCAGGATGCCACAAATAGTCACACCGCAAGTAGCTTAATAGCTGCATCCCTTCACTGTGATGGGGGATGAAGGTTCAAGGTCAAGGTGTGGGTGTTGTGGGTTTCTCTGAAGCCCTGTCTCCTCCCAGTGACCCTATACCATCCTGTGTGTGTGTGTGTGTGTGTGTGTGTGTGTGTGTGTGTGTGTGTGTGTGTACTCATGTGTGCATGTGCACATCCCCATTTCCTCTTCAAGGGACCCAGGACATGCTAGGATTGTGTTTTGCAGAGCTCACACTTAAAACCTCATTTCAGTTTGATTACTTCATTATTGACTCTTTTGCAAACATGTGTTCTGAGATCCTCAGAATTGGGAGCCATAGTTCAGCAAGGCACATGAATGAGCCCCTAGATCAGAGTTTGGGAGAGCAGCAGCAGCTTGGCTTGGTATAGCCCAATGTTTATCTGTTGCTAGCAGATTATCATACACTAAATAAACAAAATATGTTTGTTTGTGCTGCAGTTAATTCAATAGGCTATGTGAACATTTTGGTTTGTATCAACTGATTTTAAGATAAGAGCCTCAGCTTTTTAAGAAGTATATAACATCAGGGCCAATATTCAGGGACCATTGTAGATTTATTTATGCTAACTTTTAATATACATTGTAGGCTATTTTCTGATGCCCAGGTTTAAAGCCAGTGCAAAAACATTTTGAATACTTATAGTTGTATAGGTCACAAACTAGGATTTGCTTTCAGTGGTGGTGGCATGGTTTTTTTGGGGGGGAGTTGCGAGCAGTCTAGCTTGCAACTCATTTATGACAGTCCTTCTGATGCCATCTCCTGGTTTTACAGATGTATGCCACCATCCCCAACTCAAGACACAGTTTCAAAGCCTGTTCATAACTATTTGTCCTATTTAATAGGGGAAAGCCAGGAGAATATGATAAAATATTTATTTGAGTCTGAGGCTCTGCAAAACAAAATCCTAGCTATTGGTATAACTCAGGGCGAGGACTGGAGAGGTGGTTCAGTCAGCACCTGTTGTTCTACAAGAGAACCTAAGTTCCCAGTCATGTCAGGCAGCTCACAACCATCTCTAACTCTAGCTCCAGGAGATCAGATGCCTCTGACCTACACAAACACCTACACTTGTGTATATTTGTATATATACCCATATGTACACACACACACACACACACACACACACACTCCTACTTATAATTAAAATATTAATATAAACAATAAATCTTTTTTAAAATCTTAGGACGAAATATAGTAAGATATGTCAACAATATATGGCTAATTAGCAAATGCCAGCCCCAATCATTAGAAAACATGATCCCTGAAGTACACAATGATTCTGTGTAAAGTCCCAGACTTTGCATGTAGATAACATGCCTTATCTGTGGGTCTATGGAAACATGGACATGGGTGTCTTTTTGCTGTTCACCATTGTGTGGTGAAGCATATACACACTGTGAATGCTGGCCTATAAACGAGGGACCCCTCGGGCATGAGAGGTAGGTGCTGTTGGAGAAACTGTGTGAGTTAATGAGTGAATTGGTAAAGTGTTCTTTTGCTCGATAAAATCCCACTGGAATTTCAAACAAAAGCTGAATACAGAAAATGATGTACAGGGTTTGATGTGTGAAACCTTGAGCTAAGTGAAGCTATTTGATTCTCTCTCAGGACTTGGTGGCTTTCCTTTCCACCTGTAATCTCTGTGTCCCCATGAAGGTAAATTCAGAAGCTGTGCTGTTCTAAGTGGTAGGACTCAGAACATGTGATTTTATAGTGACTGTTGTCAGAATCTTGGGTGAATCAGTTGGCTACAGGCTCAGCCCGTATATTTGTGTGAGGTGTGTCTTATATTTGATAGGTCTGTATCACTGTTGCATGCCTAGCCTTCACTGGGTGAGGGAAGGATGGCCAGTGGAGAGCTATGGATGGCTAGCGGAGACTGGCTTGTCATGATGTGCTGAGTATTTGTATGGCCCTTGATTACATAGGGATGTGTTGGTGATGGGGGTCTCTGTTGCCTGCCAGTGGCTAGAAGTATTGGTGTGTTTTTATGGATATGGGATAAGATTTTGTGGCTATCCTCTGCATTTGCAAAAAAAAAAAAAAGAAGTTAATTGAGTTGTATACCAGGGCTCCCCATAGGGAGGACAAGTTATTTCAAAAAATGGAAATTGCCAACTTTGTATCAAAATATTGGCCAGCTGTTACAGTGTAACACTTGTGAGGCCCTCTGCTCTCACAGTCACACCACAGCTGTGATGCTCCAGGGCTAGCCCCTCAGAGGATGCTGTCATTGCTATACCAATTCATTTCTTTCTAGGTCAGCTTTGCTGCTGGCTTTTGATTATTGTCTGTCTTCTGGGAGATGTGAGGTTTTTTTAAGATTCTATAAGAGGGGTAATTTCCCAGAGGTAAGAAAGGGAAGAGTAACACAGTAGAGACTAAAGCTGCAGGTCATGTGTGGCCAGCAGAGGAGAGCTGACTATTCTCTGATAGGGTAGGGGCACTGTCCAACTGGAGATGGTTTGTTGCACATCTGTATTGAAGCAAGCGTGAGGGTAGCAGCTGAGAGAACCTCTCCACATGGCATTGGTCAGCGAGCTCCTGGTCCTCCATGGTGAGCTGACATAGAGGGCCTCTGAGTCTAAGCCCATATTAGGGTCTCTGAAGGGTCAGGAACTTTTCTGAGAGGAAGGCAGGAATATTTGAAATGCAGGTGGCTCTTTGGCTGTGGGAGGCAACATCAGAGCTCTTTGTCCATGAAAATTATTGTTTCCAGAATGATTGTTAGAAATGACAACATTGATGCTGGAGGTCCCCAAATTTATCATGAATGGAAATGTACAGCCAAACTGTGGTTGCACCATGCACTTGAACAGTATCCAGATTCAATGCTTTTAAAAATTTCATTCTGTTTGCCTTTGGTAGTCTTCCATTATTTTGTAGTAGTGTCTGTTAGTACCTGTTGTATCTGCTTTGTAGCTAACCATGAGCCTTGATCTGACTCTGAAAGTTGCAAGGGCTATGCCATGGTTTTGATGTGCTGTGATTGTATCTCCCAAAGGTGCATGTGCTAGGATCTTGGTCTCCTACGTAGCAATGATAAGGTGCTGATGACTTGGTGGTTCCAGAAGAAGAGGTGGGGCTGTAGTTAGAGGTCTGATACTCCTGAATGAGTCCATGGTCTCAAGGGAGTGGGGCAGATCTCAGGAGACTGGATTACATCTCAAGAGGGCAGGTGTTTATAACACGAATTCAGCTTTTTTGCTTACTCTTATTTCTTCGCCCTAACACATCTGACATTCTGCATAAGTTCACTTCTTGCTACCAGAATCATTAAACAATTTAAAATATCTGTTTTTGTTTGTTTATTTTATCTCATTGCAGTGAAAAAACCACTCTGGCATAAGCAACTTAAGGGAGAAAAGCCTTTTTTTGGACTCACAGTGTCAGAATAGAGCTCATCACTACAGGACAGTCACGGTGGCAGGCACTGGTTTGCTATGTATGGAGTTGGGAGCTGTGAAGCAGCTGGATGTCTTATTATGGAGTCGGGAACTGTGAAGCAGCTGGTTGTGTTATTTATGGAGTTGAGAGCTGTGAAGCTGCTGGTTGTATCATGTCCTCAGTCGGGAGCGGAGAGTAATGCATTAATGTGTGCAGGCTTGCTGTACTCAGCTTGCCTTCTTTACTCTTCTACCATCGAAGGGATGGGTCCATTATCCGTGCCCATGAATTTTTCTATTACCACCACCTAAATCCCCACTGAATTCCTTCTCCATCTGCTCATCATCACACACAGACCTTTAGAGCATACGGCACTGCGACCAGGACAGTGGAACCCACTGATGTTCAGAGTAAATAGTGGCGACAGGTTGGTGCACTGAGATAATGGTTTCATTGAGATGTGGATTCAGTTTTCCAGTCCAGCATGTGCTGTATGGTTACTCACACTGCCATGCCTCACCAGCCCATGAGGCTGAGATCCAGCAATACAGGAGTGACCCTTTCCACTGCATCCACTGGCCCTCTTGTATGCCTTTTATATGCATTTGTGCAGATTTGCACTCTTGGTGATTACAGGTCCCAATTGCTAGATGTGTGAATGGTAAAAATTCTTTCAAAGCCTATATCAAATATCCTCATTTGAATGGAATCTGTAATTACTGAGAGAGAGGGGGGAGGGGAGAGAAGGGAGGGAGGGAGGGAGAGAGATAAAGAGAGAGAGACTTTCTTGAAGTCAGTGGCTCAGCAGAAAAGTTAGTGTTATAAATATGAACAGCAAGGATGAAGATAGCTTTTTCATGATGGGAATAGGATGGAGGTTACTTGGGAACAGGTACTTCACAGGGTGTCTCTAAATTTTTATACCCAAAAGATACTTTTAAGGAACAATGAGCATAACCTCAACTGGGGGGCTCAGACTGAGGAAGATCCAAATCATCCCAGCAAACAACCTCCCCAGATGGCTAGATCTAACTGTCTACACTAGTATTTGGAGTAAAAGGGTCTCATCATTGTATACCTAACTCATGTCTGTTAGCTTCTTTGGGGACTGAGTTGACAGCATGCTTTTTAACTTTATGATGCCTTTTGA
The DNA here is from genome assembly GCF_003668045.3 of Cricetulus griseus. Lineage (NCBI taxonomy): Eukaryota > Metazoa > Chordata > Mammalia > Rodentia > Cricetidae > Cricetulus > Cricetulus griseus. The sequence continues at coordinate 2,350,120 of NW_023277141.1, read as the reverse complement.
TATATAAAAGACTTACATTTTGGTCATGGTATGTAAGCTTCCCACATCTAGGTGGTGGTAGTGAGAAGGTCCACGAGGATGGAGAATTCTAGCCAAACACGGGTAATGAGACTCCCATCACAGATATAAAACATGGGGACCTGTGGTGAAATTTTATGATATGTGTGGCATCTAACAAAATAAAGATGGATTTCAGGCTTCCTTTTGGGGCTCCCCTGCCCTGCTCAGGGACACCTGATTCCAGGAGTCTGCTCGCAGGATCTGAATTCAGCCTGCAGGATCCAACACACCCAAAGACTGCCAAGGCCCGGGTGACAGTCCTGCCTCCATCCACAAGAAGAGGACTGACATCAGAGTATTGACACTGTTTGCATCTACCAGAATGGAACTTTGGTCCCATTCCCATCAGGAGAGGAAGAGACTCATGTTACACCCATTAGAAGAAAGGATCAGAAGAAGACATTATAAAAGCACACTCAAAAACAGAAAAACCAATATGACACCACTGGAGACAAGGTACCATACACCAGAAAGACCAGAAAATCACAATGCAGATGAAGCAGATGAGAATTACCTTAAGAACAGCTTCTTGAAAATGATAGAGGGCCTCAAAGAGGATATGAGAAATTCCCTTAAAGAAACAGAAGAAAAATCAAAACAAAAAATGAAAGATATCAACAAATCTTCCAAGGAAACATGTCAAGACCTAAAAACTGAAATAGAGACAATAAAGAAAATGCAATCTGAGGGAATACTGGAAATACAAAAGCTGGATAAACGGTCAGGAACTACAGATGCAAGCATAACCAACAATAAAAGAGATGGAAGAGAGAATCTCAGGAGTTGAAGATACACTAGGAGAAATAGATTCATCAACCAAAGAAAATCTTAATCCAAACAAACTCCTAACACAAAATATCCAGGAAATATGGGATACTGTGAAAAGACCAAACCTAAGAATAATAGGTATAGAAAAGGGTGAAAAAAATCTAACTCAAAGGGCCAGAAAACATATTCAACAAAATCATAGATGAAAACTTCCTATCTTGCCTGACCCCTCATCACTTTTAAAGGCCCTCTGCTTCTTATGGGTTACACTGGGGACTAAACCTCAGTATCCATTTGTAGGAGGAACCCACATACAAGCCATAAAAGACCACCATAGCATTTCTTTTTTGGGGGGGATGTTTCAAGACATAGTTTCTCTGTGTAGCTTTGGAGCCTTTCATGGCACTCGGTCTGGAGACCAGGCTGGTCTCAAACTAAAAGAGAACCACCTGCCTCTGCCTCCAGAGTACTGGGATTAAAGGCATGGACCACCAACACATTTCACATCCAACATACCATTTCTTGAAAATCATGGAATCATCCCATTTGTGGAGTGAGGGCAAGAAAGTAGCATACAGGGCATTGTAGGTGCCAGAGAAACAGTGCTGGGAAGAGATTGGTAAAGTGTGTGTGTGGTGCATGGGACCTCTTGTAGGTGACATTGAAGTCCTGGCTGAGTGAATGACTTTTGCCCAGAGATGAACTTTGAGCTGGACTTGTGGAAAGGCCACAAAGTATGTATCTGCATCTCAGAGCAAGGAAATCCTTGCATTGACCAAACCCAGCAGAAAGGCCAGGGCTGCTACCTGGTGGAGATATGACTACTTAGAGCAGAGGCATGCCCTTTGAGTTCTCAGCAGGATGTGTATATTTAGATGGCTAGGAGTCATCTGTTGGGTCCCAAGAAAGGAAGAAAGACAGTCCAATTGTCTTGTGAAAGGGTGTGTTTGTCAGGGGTTATACTTGTAGTTGTGGACCTGGAGGGGGACAGAAGTAAACTCCAGCCAGGACCGTGGGGGCTGCTCTTAGAAGGAAGAGAGGAGACTGAATTCAAAACTTGTCTTGGAAGAGAACTGAGGCCTGATGCATGGGGCATGAGAGACTGGGAAAGGGAGTGAAATGGTCCTAGGTGTATGTCCTGAAGGCAAGTTGTGCTACTCAACACTTAAGCCGCAGAACTTGCTTCAGCAGGCCTATCGAGCTAGAGCGAGCAGAGTCTCAGCCTGGAGCTGCACATGCCAGAATGCTCCTTTCTTTTGGGTGCCCCGTTCATGTGGGTACCCCATCCATGTGCGTGCCCTGTCTGTGAGGGTGCCCCATCAGTGTGGGTGCCCTGTCAACGTGGGTGCCCCATAAGTGTGGGTGCCCCATCAACATGGGTGCCCTGTTCGTGTTGGTGCCCCATCAACATGGGCGCCCCATCCATGTAGGTGACCTGACTGTGTGGGTGCTCCATCAGCGTGGGTGCCCCTTCCATGCTGGTGCCCCGTCAGCATGGGTGACCCTTTGGTGCTATGGGACCCTTCAGCATGGGTTTACCTTTTGCGTGTTCCCCCATCTGTCATGTGGTCCCTCTTCTGCAAAAGCGTGCTATCTGTATGGGGTTGGTTGTTTCTGTGTACTTCCAGGGTTTGTTTTTATTTTGTTTTGTTTAAAATAGATTTTCCTCATAGAATATATCCTGATCAGAGTTTCCCCTCCCCTACTCCTCCCAGTTCTTCCCCCGGTGCACAGATAACTGGTGTTAGATGACTCTAAGCAGTGACGATGAATGGAACCAGAAACAGCCCTTGGCCTACTTGGGTCAGCAGATGGACACAGAACTGCCAATGTGCCTCAGCATTTCGGAACCCGTTAACAAACTCAGATCCTGTGCTTGCATATATACACAGAGCTGTCACTTGCTCTCGGCGTGTCTTGAGCTCATTGCTGAACTCGAATCCAGTACACAGATCACTGGTGTCAGAAGACTCTAAGCAGTGACCACAAAAGGAAGCAGAAACAACCTCTGGACTCCCTGGTCCAGCAGATGGACACAGAAATACCAGTGGGCCTTGTCTTCACAGACCCTGCTACAGCCCTCGGACCCTGGTTTGGCAGATAGACACAGAACTGCACCTGGTCCTGGGATGTCAGAGCCCACCACCTAACTCTATTCAGGAGCAAAGATTACTGGTGTCAGATGACTGTAAGCAGTATGGTGAATGGAACCAGAAACAGCCCCCGTACTCCATGGGACGGCAGATGGACAAAGAAATGCCACTGGGCTTGTTCGTGTCGGAGCCCAACGCAGAACTCTATCCAGGCAGGGCAGATGAACGCAGAACTGCCACTGGCCCTCTGTGTGTCGTGTACCACCGCTGAACTGGGATCCTTCGCCAGCATATGGATGCAGAACTGCCACAGGGCCTGGGCATAACAAAGCCCACCGCTGAACTCAGATCCTGGTCAAACATATGGATGCAGAACTCACACAGGGCCTCGGCGTGTTGGAGCTAGCTGCTGGACTCGGATCTGGTCCAGCATATGGATGCTGAACTGCCGCTGGGCCTCGGCCTGTAGGAGCTCACCCCCGAACTTGGATCCTGAGCACAGATCACTGGTGTCTGATGAATATTAGCAGTGACGATGAATGGAACTGGAAACAACCTGCCTTTCCTGGGCTGTAGGATGCACAGAGAACTGCCACTGGGACTTGCTGTGTCATACTCCACCTCCGCATCGGAACCTGGGCCAGCATATGGATGCAGAACTACCACTGGGACTCTGTGAGTCAGAGTCTGCCTCTGAAATCGCATCCTGTGTAGGCAGATGGAGGCAGAACTCTAACTTGGCCTCAGCGTTCAGGAGCCTGCCTCCAAACTTGTATCCAGACGGATTACTGCTGTCAGATGTCTTTACACAGTGATGATGAATGGACCAGAAACAGCCCCTGACCTCCATGGGCCTGCGAATGCACACAGAACTGTCACTGAGGCTCTATGTATAGGAGCTCACTGCCAAACCTAGATCCAGTGCACAGATCACTGGTGTTAAATGACTCTAAGCAGTTACAACAAATGGAAGCAGAAACAGCCTCTGGACTCCCTGTCCGGCTGATGGACAAAGAACTTCCACTGGGACTCAGCGTGTCATATTCTAGCATAGCACTTTGATTCTGGGTCTGCAGATGGACGCAGAACTGCCAATGGGCTTTGTAGTGTGGGGTATTGCCACAGAACTCAGATACAGAGATGGCAGATAGATGCAGAATTGCCAATGGACCTCAACATGTCGGAGTCTGCTTCTGAACTTGGATCCGTGCCATCACTTTGATACAGAAATGCCACTGGTGTTTGGCTTGTCAGAGCCCACCACAGAACTCAGATCCAAGGGTGGCAGATGGATGCAGAATTGACACTGGGCATAGTAGTTTTGGAGCCAGCCTCTTGTGATGCTGTCTCAGTCTCATGCTTCCAACATCATTTGGTGCAACCAAGTACCTACAGTCCAATGACCCTTCAATGTAATCTAAGATATCAAATTTAAACCTTCCTGGAAGAAGCTACCATGCAATACTCTATTTTAGTTCAGGTATGTGTGTCTTTTCATTTTCTTAGTTCATTGATGAACAACCTGTGTAATATGACATTCCTCCATAAAAGCATTTGAACAGAATTTCCAAGGTAAGAGTAGCTGGAAGGATGCCTTAATCATGAGATGTATTTCCTGTGGGTGAGGCCTAAGAAGGTTAGATACTACCAATCTCAGAACTCAGAGTCAGCTTGAACTCATTGACAAGGGCAAAACAAAATGCCTGAATATTAATTTTGACACAGAATACCTAAAATTGGTGGGACAAATCTGCCGAAAGCATAATTTTTTAAACAAAAAAGATTCAGCGAATGTGGGGTTGGACATCATCCTTGGGATACACACCAACCTGAAAGGGTGTCTCACCGTTTGGTCAGTCTGGGTAAATGATCTCTGTGGATTCTTGCTCATCCAAGCATGAGCATGAAGACATGTCACAGAGAGAGACCCTCTCTGGTATTCACATCACCACTTTTGGTATTTTCTTTACTGGAATGGGAAAGGCCATTATTGAAACAGAACAATGAACAATCAAACACCCACCTTAGAAAGTCAATGAACCAAGGAATTCTGACAGGGTTAGGTAGTGGGATTAGGGGAGACAGGAGATGACACAAAGAGGGTCAGATGAAGAGCACTGAGTGGATAGCAGAGAGGAAGTAGGAAGTGAGAGGGGGAGAAAGAGAGACAGAGAGTGACAGAGAGACAGAGACAGAAAAAGAATAAGAGAGCATGAAAGGGTCAGGATACTCTACAATGAACAAAGTACTGCCTGAGTGACTGCATCATGCCAGGTGCCTTGGCTAGGTCAGTCTGATGCCTGGAACTTTCATTCTCACATTCCTTGACTACTGAATATTGTTGTGTTAGACTTGGCAATTTAGGGAATAAGGATATGGAGTTTTCAAGACAGCATCCTGCTGAAGCAGTAGTACTGAACATAATTGGGGGACCAGAGAATGTTGTGGTACTAACAAGTCCTGGAGTATTTGTTTGCTCCTTTCTTTTGCAGGGTATGTAGCACTCACTCGGGCCTCCAAGAACTATCCCGATGTCAGTAGTGTAGGAGATGAAGTTAAGTTTTGAAAAGAAAATGTTTCTGAAATCTTGGTATCAGAGGAGTGAATGGTCAGATGAGGGAATGGATCAGGAGAGAGAGATCACAGATTAAGAGGAAATTAATCTGTGATCATTGAGAGGCTGAATACTATTTATATGGAGAGCATCTTTGTACCTGTTTCCATGGGTCCCATTCAGGCCCCTGGAACTTACATGAATCCTTTGTGTTTGCCAAAAACATAATTTGGACTCACATCAGCTACCACTTTATGATAGAGGAAACATGGCTGAAAGCATTCTTATTTTGGAATGGGAATGGTATCTTTAGGACAATAAAAAAGCACCTTAATTTTGCCATTGTAGTGGGATTTGGCATGCTCTTGAGTAATCAGACAGAGAGACAGACACACACAGAGAGATAGAGAGAGATACACATGCAAACAGACAGATAAAAGCACAGTTAAGGTGGAGACAAGTCCAGATCAATAACAGCTGCATGTATTCACCCAAGGTGCAGAGGAAAACACAGAGGACCCATGTGAGAGAGAGACGGAGATAGAGATACAGATAGAGATAGATAGATAGATAGATAGATAGATAGAGAGAGACTTTTGCTTACTTGCAGGCAAGCACATTACTAATCACTCAGAATTATAAACTACCACCCAGTGTGTAGAGTCATATTTAGAGAGATACAGATAGTGAGAGACAGAGATACAAAGAGACAGAGAGAGTGAGTTATAAAGTTCGAGGTACAGAATGGAATGACAGACAGACTGACTGACAAAAGACAGGCCAAGCTTAGTGTAGGCTGAGTTATTTGCGTACCAGGTCCAGAGGCAGGCTTCGCAAATCCACTGATGTCTTAAGGTATGTGACATTCATACACAAATGGGATTGACCGGTTTTTCCACTGTAACAGTAATCACTAGATTCTCTTAAACATAATGGTGATTGCTTAAGGTACCTAAGCTGGAGTACTTCATTCTGATCGAAGATGTGGAATGTAAACCTTCCTGGAAGAAGCTACCATGAAAAACTCAACTTATGTTCAATAATGTGCTTGTTTTGATTATCTTAGTCCGTCGATGCACATCTTGGGGAATATGACATTCCTCCATAACAGCATTTGAACTGATTTTCCATGGTAAAAGTAACCGCAAAGATGCCTTAAACATAAATTCTATTTCCCATGGGCAAGGCCAAAGAAGGCTTGGTATTCCTGATCTCAGAAATCAGAATCATCTTGAACTCCTGGACAAGGGCAGAACAAAACGGCTGAATATTCAAATCGAAATAAAATTCGTAAAAGTAGAAGAAAGGAACTGCCAAAACAAAATGCTACAAACACAATGATTCAGAGAATGTGGTGTTGGACCTCATCCTGGGATACAAACCGACCAGAAGGGTTGTCTCCCTGTTTGGCCAGTTGGTCTTTGTTAACGTTGAAGGGGAAATTTCAAAATTGAAAGTGAATAGTGAACAATGGAACACCTAAAACAGAAAGTCCAAGAACCGAGGATTTCAGACAGGGTTGGAGATGTTGTTGTGTTAGAAAGAGAAGAGATGAAGGGGTCAGAGGAATAGCAAAGAGCAGAGAGCATAGAGGGAGTGGAATTTGAGATGGCATGGAGAGAGAGACAGAGAGGGAGGAAGAGAGGGAGAGAGAGAGAGAGAGAGAGAGAGAGAGAGAGAGAGAGAGAGAGAGAGAGACACGTTGGCTCATTTGCAGGCAGAGAGAGGATAAGAGAGCATATGTGATTTGGGATCTGCTTTAAAGGGGTCCTTGAAAGCTGCCTGCAGACTTAATAACCATGAAATCCTGAACTGAACAGAGTACTGCCTGAGTGAGTACATCATGCCAGGTTCCTTGGACAGGCCAGCCTGATTCCTGAAAATTTCATTCCCACTTTCCCTGAAAACTGAATGTTGCGGTGTTAGAAATGGCAATCATTGAGAGGCTGAATACTATCTATCTGTGGTGCATCTATTTGTACCTGTTTGCATGTGTCCAATTCAGCGCCCTGGAACTTACAGGAATATTTTGGGTTTACCAAAAACATAAATTGGAGACACATCAGATGCCTCTTTATGATAGAAGCGACTTGGCTGAAAGCATTCTCATTTTGGAATTGGAAGGGTATCTTTCAGACAATAAAAAAGGCCCTTAATTTTGCAATGTAGAGAAGTTTAGTATGCATCATGTTAGGTTCCTTGACTCGGCCAGTCTGATGCCTGAAACTTTTATTCTCAGTTTCCTTGAATACTGAATATTGTGGTGTTAGACTTTGCAATTCAGGGAATAAAGATACCGAGTTCTCAAGACTGCATCCTAGTGAATCAGTGGCACTGAACATAATTAGGGGACCAGAGAATGATGTGCTACTACCAAATCCTTGAGCACCTGGTTGCTCCTTTCTTTTCCAGGGCATGTAGCACTCACTCGGGCCTCCAAGAACTCGCCAGAATAAGCAGTGTAGGAGATGAGCTTAAGTTTAGAAAAGAAAATATTTCTGAAATCCTGGTATCACAGGGGTGAATGCTCAGATAAGGGAGTGGATCTGGAGAGAGAGATCACAGATTACAAGGAAAGTAATCTGGGAACATCGATAGGCTGAATACTATTCATATGGAGTGTAACTTTGTACCTATTTGCATGGGTCGCACCCAGCTCCCTGGAACTTACATAAATCCTTTGTGTTTGCCAAAATCCATATATTGTAGACATATCAGCTCTTTATGATAGAAGCCACTTGGCTGAAAGCATTCTCATTTTGGAATGGGAAGGGGACCTTAGGACAATAAAAAAGCACTTTACTTTTGCCATTGTAGTGTGATTTTTCATACTTTTAAGTAATCAGACAGAGAGACAGACAGACAGACAGACAGACAGACACACACACACACACACACACACACAAACACACATGCAAACAGACAGATAAAAGCACACTTAAGGTGGAGAACAGTGAAGATCAATTACAGCTGCATGTATTCACCCAAGGTGCAGAGGCAAGTACAGAGGACTAGAGAGAGAGAGAGAGAGAGAGAGAGAGAGAGAGAGAGAGAGAGACTTTGGCTTATTTGCAGGCAGGAACATTACTAAGCAAGTAGAATGATAAGCTACCACCCAGCGTGTAGCTTCATATGTATAGAGACCCAGACAGTGAGAAAAAGAGATACACAGAGAAAGAGACAGTGAATTATAAAGAGAGAGGTACAGAATGAAATTACAGACAGACAGACAGACACACACACACACACACAATCAGGACAAGCTTGGTGTAGGCTGAGATATTTACATACCAGATCAGGAGTCAGTCTCCAAACATATTAATCAAGCATCCTTTCTCTGCTTAATGAACTCTGCCCTGATGCTGACAGCATCTCGGTCACCTAAGTATCTGCATTCCAATGATCTTTCAATCTAATCGAAGAAATGTAATTAAAACCTTCCTGGAAGAAGCTAAAAATGGAAAACACACTTTTTTTTTTACAGTAATGTGATTCATTTTCTCAATCTGTTGATGTGCTTCTTATGGTATAAGACATTCATACACAAATAGGCATTGAACGCTTATTCCAGTGTAACAGTAATCACTAGATTCCCTTAAAGATAAGATGGATTACCAATGGAGGTTGCTCAATGTACCTATTCTGAGGTACCTGCAGTTCAATGATCTTTCAATCTAAATTAAGAAATGGAATTTAAACATTCCTGGAAGAAGCTAACCATGGAAAACTCACATTTATTACAGTAATGTGATTCCTTTCATTTTCTTATTCCATTGTTGTATTTCTGAGTGTATTTGACATTCCTCCACAAAAAGGCATCAAATGGTTGTTTTCCACGGTTACTGTAACTGTCAGATTCCCTTAGAAATAAAATGCAATTTCAATGGAGATGGCTGAAGGATGCTTGCTACACAACATCTCAGAAGAGGGTGTCAGCCTTAAATCATGGAAAATTGTGTAACAAAATATACCCAAACAGTTGAGAAGACACAGGGGTCTGAACAGTGGAGGGAAGAAACTCCCAAAGGCATAAATCTGAAACCCACAGGTGATTCAGTGATCGTGGTGAGGACCTCATCCTTGGGAAACACACCAACCTAATGGCTTGTTTCACTGTTTGGTTATTGCCAGAAAAAACATCTCTGTGATTTCCCGCACAACCAAGCATGGGTACGGAGAGTGTTCAGAGAGAGAGAGCCTCCATTGCTTTCACAGATCAAGAGTGGGTCATTTCTTTAGGTGGAAGGAGAAAGCTTGATATGGAGACTGAACCCTGAGCAATGGAACACGAATCTCAGAATGTACATGAACTTTAGATTTTCTGACATGTTTGGAGGAGTGCATTGAGGAGACAGGAGTAGAGAAGAAAAGGGTCAGGAAGATACCAGAAAGCAGATAGCAGAGACGAATTGGAAGGTGACAGAGAGAATAATGCAACAAGTGTGGGAAGGGATCTGTTAAAGGGTCATATAAACATGCCTGCAGACTTATTACCCATGGAACCCTGGACTAAACAGTATGCTGGCAGAGGGAGTGCACGCATGCAGGTGTCATAGGCAGTTAGCAAGATGACAGGAACTTTCATTCCCACCTTCATTTATTATGGATATTTGGGGTCTTAGACTTGGAAACTTTTGGAATAACGATTTCGAGATCTCAAGGCTGACTTTTTTGATGAAAGGGCATTGACCTAATTTGGTGGTCCTGAGATTAGTGGGGTACTGCCAGATCCTGGATTACCTGGTTGCTCCATGGATTTCCAGAACGTGTGGCCATGTCTTGGGCATCCTAAGCCTCTTCAGATGTCAGCAGTGTAGGAGATGAGGTTATGTTTAGAAAAGAAAATATTTCTTAAGTCCTGATGACAGAGAGGTGCATGGTCAAATGAGGGAGTGTTTTCCCAGGGAAAGGTAACAGATGAGGAGGAGAGGAAACTGGGATCAATGAGGGAATGAATAATATTCATCTGGAGTGAATCTATGGATATTTTTACATGGGTCCCATTCAGTTCAATGGCACTTACAGGAAAACTTTGGGTTTGCAAAAAATATTGGAGACACATCTGCCGCTTTTTTTGATACAAACAACTTGGCTGAAAGAATTAACATGTTTAAAAAAGAAGGGTATCTATATGACAATAAAAATCATCCTAAACTTGCCATTTAGAGTGGTTTAGCATGCTCTTCAATACTCTGACAGAGAGAGAGAAACACATAGCAAGAGAGACATATACAGAAATATATACAAAAGTATCAGTTTTGGAAGGTAACAGTCCTGAGCATGTCCAGAGCTGCTGGTATTCATTCATGTTGCAGAGGCATAGGCAGAATTCAAGAGAGTGAGTGTAAGACTTGGAGAGAGAGAGATGGGGGATGGAGGGAGGGATGGAGAGAGAGAGAGAGAGAGAGAGAGAGAGAGAGAGAGAGAGAGAGAGAGAGGGAGAGAGCAGTGAGGTCCAGTGCAATGCAGGTAGTGTTGAACCAGCACACCAGGGTGAAGAGACATACACAATGAGACAGTGACAGTGAGTGATAGAGAGTTAGAGATGAAAATTCACACAAACAGACAGAGACATAAACAGATAACCATGACTTAGAGTAGGCTGAGATGTGTGAATACCAGTTCCATGTGTCGGTCCTATCATATTCAAGGCTGTCTCTGCCTCATGAACTTTTTCCTGCTTCTAACATCATTTGGTGCACCCAAGTACCTGCAGTCCAATGATCCTTCAATCTAATCTAAGATATTGAATTTACACCTTCCTGGAGGAAGCAACCATGAAATATTCAATTTTGGTTCAGTTATGTGTGTCTTTTCAATTTCTTAGTGCATTGATGGACAACCTGGGTAATATGACATTCCTCCATAAATGCATTTGAATAGTTTTTCGAAGATAACAGTAACTGGAAGGATGCCTTAATCATAAATTGTATTTCCCATGGGTGAGGCCTAAGAAGGTTGCTACTCCCAATCTCAGAACTCAGAGTCAGCTTGAATTCATGGGCAAGGGCAAAACAAAATGCCTGAACATTCAAGTTGACACAGAATACCTAAATTGGAGGGACGAAACTGCCGAAGGCATAATGCTGAAAACACAAATGATTCAGCGAATGTGGTGTTCCACCTCATCCTTGGGATAAAAACGTCCTGAAAGGGTGTCTGCCCGTTAGTTCAGTCCAAAAAAAAAATGATCTCTGCAGTTTCCTGCTCACCCTATCATGGACATGAAGAGAGATCACAGAGAGAGAGCCTCCCTGGCTTTCACAGCAATAGTGCTGGTCTTTTGTTTACATTGAACAGGAAAGTATGAAATGAAAACTGAACACTGAGCATTGGAACACCTAATTAGAAAGTCCAAGAACCGAGGATTTCAGATTATCTTGGGCATTTTAACTAGGAGAGACAGGAGAAGGGACGAAGGGGGTCAGCGGAATAGAGAAAACAGAGAGCAGAGAGGAAGTGGAAGTTGAGATGGATATGGAGACACACACACACACACAGAGAGAGAGAGAGAGAGAGAGAGAGAGAGAGAGAGAGAGAGAGAGAGAGAGAATTAGAGAGCACAAGTGGTTTGGGATCTGTCTTTTAAAGGGGTGCTATAAACCTGCTTGCAGACTCAGTAACCATGGAAGCCTGGAGGGAACAGAGTACTGAATGAGTGAGTGCATCATGCCACGTGCCTTGGACAGACCAGCCTGATGCCTGCACATTTCATTCCCATTTCCGTAAATAATGAATGATGGGGTGTTAGAAATGCCAATGTAGCTAATGGAGCTATCGAGTTATCAAGACTGCATCCTGTTGAAGTAGGACATTGACCATCATTGGGGACCTGAGAATGTTGTGGTACTACCACATCTTAGAGTACCTATTTGATCCTTCCTTGTACAGGCAAGGGAGCATTCGGGCCTCCTAGAACTTGTCAGATGTCAGCACTGTAGGAGATGAGGTTAAGATTAGAAATGAAAATGTTTCTTAATTCTTGGTATCAGAAGGGTGAGTGGACAGAAGAAGGAGTGGTTCCCGAGAGAGAGAGAGAGAGAGAGAGAGAGAGAGAGAGAGAGAGAGAGAGAGAGAGAGATCCCAGATGAGGAGGAAAGGAATCTGGGATCACTGAGAGGCTGAATACTATTTATCTGTGGTGCATCTATTTGGACATGTTTGCATGTGTCCAATTCAGCTCCCTGGAACTTACTCGAATATTTTGGATTCACCAAAAACATAAATTGGAGACACATCAGCTGCCTCTTTATGATAGAAACAACTTGGGTGAAAGCATTCTCATTTTGGAATGGGAAGGGTATTTTTCGAACAATATAAAAGCCCCTTAATTTTGCCATTGTAAAGAGGTTTACCATGTCATTCATTATACAAACAGAGAGTCAGACACACACACACACACACACACACACACACACACACACACACACACACAGAGAGAGAGAGAGAGAGAGAGAGAGAGAGAGAGAGAGACAAACATACAGGTAAATGGTCAGTTAAGTTGGATAGCAGAGCACAACACATACAGCCACAGGTATATAACCATGGTGCAGAGACAAATACAGAGGGCAAGAGAGAGAGTGTGTCAGAGAGATAGAGGAGGGGGCTTTGCATTACTATATAATGCAGGCACACTGCAAGAAGTAAGAATTATGGAATCCCACTTAGTGTGTAGAGACCCAAACAGTGAGAGACAGAGAAACCCAGATACAGATAATGTGAGTGATAGATAGTTAGAGAATGAACTCACAGACAGACAGACAGACACACAGACACACAGACACACAAACAAGCAAAGTCTTACTGTAATATAGGATAAGTGCGTATAGCTTCCAGATGCAGGCTACCAATATACTCTTGGAGAATGCTGTCTTTCACTTATGAACTCTGTCCTGCTGCTGACATCATCTCATGCACCCAAGTATCTGCAGTGTAATGATCTTTCAGTCTAATCTAAGAAATGGAATTTAAACCTTCCTGGAAGAAGCTATCCATGGAACAATCAAGTTTTTTTTTTCAGTAATGTGATCTCTTTAATTTTCTTATTCCATTGATGTACTTCATAGTGTATTTGATATTCCTCTAAAAAAGGCAATGAACAGTTTTACAATGGTAACAGTAACTGCTTGATTCCCTTAAAAATAAGATGTAATTCCAATGGAGGTAGCTGAAGGAGGCTCGGTACCCAACATCTCATAAGACTGTGTCAGCTATAATGCATGGACAATTGTGGAACATAAAACGCCTGAAGAATGGAGATGCTACAGGGGTCTGAACAGTGGAAGGAAGAATATCCCAAAGGTAAAAATCTGAAACCCCCAGTTGATTCAGTGATCGTGTTGAATACCTTGTACTTGGGAAACACACCGACCTAATGGGGTGTTTCACTGTATGGTCAGTCTCAGAAAGATCTCTGCGATGTCCCACTTAACCAAGCCTGGCTATGGAGAGTGTTCACAGAGAGAGAGCCTCCATGACTTTCACAGCTCAAGAGTGGGTCATTTGCTTACATGCAAGGGTAAAGCTTGCTATGGAGACAGAAACCTCAACAATGAAACAAGAATCTTAGAATGTCCATGAACTAGATATTTTCTCACATGGTTGGAGAAGCTGAGTGGGGAGACAAAAGAGATGATGAGGGTCATAGGAAGATTTCAGATATCAGATAGCAGAGAGGAACTGGAAGGTGGCAGACAGAATACGACATCACCAGTAGGTAGTGACTTGTCTTTTAATAGGATCCTAAAACCCGGCCTGCAGTCTTAGTAGACATGGAACCCTGGACAGAACAAGTGCTGGGTGAATGAATGAACCCTTCCAGTTGTCATGAGCAGGTAGCCAGATTCCAGGACCTTTCATTACCACCTTCATTGATTATGGAATTTTGGGTTGTAGGCTAGGTAACTTAGGGTATAATGATGTCGAGTTCCAAAGCTTGCTTCTTCATAATGAAGGGGCATGGGAAATCTTTGGTGGCCCTGAGCATAGAGGGGTACTACCACATCCTGTAGTACCTGGTTACTCCATGGATTTCCAGAATGTGTAGCACAGTCTTGTGCCTCCTAAGCCTTGTCAGATGCCAGCAGTGTAGTAGATGAGCTTTAGTTTAAAAAAAATATTTATGAAGTCCTGTTGACAGGGGGTTGCATGGTCAGATGAGGGATATATTTCCCAGGCAAAGGTACCTGATGAGGAGGAAGGGAATCTGGGATCATGGAGGTACTGAATACTATTTATCTGGAGTGAATCCTTGGTCATTTTTTCATGGGTCTCATTCCGCTATCAGGACCTTAGGGTAGTATTTGGTTTTGGCAAAAATGTAAATAGTAGACATATCATCTGGTATTTTTTGATAGAAGCTACTTGGCAGAAAGCACTCACATGTTTGAAAAAGAAGGATATCTATAGGACAATAAAATGCACCTTATTTTTCCCATTTTAGACTGTTTTAACAAGCTCCACAGTACTCTGAGAGAGATACACACATTAAGAGAGACACATACGGATAGATAGACAAAAGGATCAGATTTGGTAGAGAACAGTCCTCAGCAAATCCAGGGCTGCTGGTATTCATCCAGGTTGCAGATGCAAACACAGAAGGCCAGAGAGAGAGAGAGTGAGAGACTGGAAGAGAGAGAGAGAGAGCGAGAGAGAGAGAGAGAGAGAGAGAGAGAGGTTCAGTAAGCCCGTAGGCCCAGTGCAAAGCAGGTAGAGTTGTAAAGGCCCATCAGGGTGAATGAACATATACAGAGAGACAGAGACAGGGAGAGACAGATATACACAGAGATAGGAACAGGGAGTGATAGGGAATTAGAGATGATATGTCAATCAGCAGAGAGACTCACAGATATAATAAGGCTTAGTGTAGGCTGAGGTAAGTGAAGATGGAGGATTCTCTCTCTGCTTGTTCTGGACCGATGTCTTCAGGAATGTGGACAGAGCCAGCCATACAGTCCCGGGTCCGATTCTGAGTGGAGGTGTGTGGACTAGGGAAGTTTAACTACCCAATGACGCTAATGATGAGACAGGAAACAGCATATCATCTCAGGAGGGCTACCACCTGATGCTGAGCAGCCATAGTTTATTGAGAAGTCCATTTACATAGTCCTCCAAGGGCAGGGGAAACATCAGGAAGCATCTATTATAATGCATATCGCTAACATCAAGTGATTCTGTTACATAAACAACTCTTGGTCCTGTAGGCAGAGTCTTTAGACCAGGTATGGGCCTACTCAAGGCTTAAGCTACAGAGATGCTAATTAGGAGGCATATCACCCTGAGGCTATGGTAAACAGTAGCAGCCCTAGTGGCAATTAACAATACAATGGTGACCTGGAGCTTTCTGGCTCTGCTGTTTACAGCAGCTATAGACTAGGACCCAAAATATTCCATAAGAGACATATTCGGTCCCCCATAATTCCTCTCTCTTAAATTAATAAAAATAAACTCGTGCCTCTGCCCTGGGACAGATGACTGTGTCTGTCTTAGGGGGTTCCCTCCAACCTACCAGGGGTGCCCGTCATGTAATCACGCATTCCTTCATATGTGTTCTGTCTTAGGATTCCCTGAAGGCAAGGAAAACTGTACCCGTCTTTGGCTGGGACCAGTCTCTAAAACAAATAAGGTTAGTGGGGGATGGGCCATGGTCCCGCTCCAAGCATTCTGAATCAGCAAGAAAACTCCCGGAGAATAGCATCTTAGCTCTCCTGGCTGCAAACCTCCTGCAGTTGAAGACATTTAAAGGTTAAAAGGCCTTTTTAAAATCTCTGTGGCAATGCCTCTAATGTCTCTAATACGGATCTTATTAAAGTTTGCTCCCTAAAACATATTTCTATCCTAAGGCTTGTAAACTGTACGTTAAATTCCTGTAAGAATGAACTGACTTCTAGTTTCTAATAACATTTGCATAACACATATAGCAAGATTACAAACATTAGCAATTCCATCATGAACATACATTAGGGTGAGTTACAAAGCAATCAAAAGACAATTAGATATTCTCACAATCTATGGGGTGTGAACAATTTCACAATTCTAAATTTTTTTTCTTTATTCCCTGCCTGGGACTCAATGCCCATTCAAACTTTTCTGTCACTTGCTCTAAGACCGAAGTTCTAACATCAGGTTTGTAATATCAGTCTTTGAAAGTTAACTAAAAAGTCTTTTGCCCATGTCTTGTTTAAGCATTGTTAAGGAGCTCCTGCCACTCTGGTTTACGTATCCGACTGTCCTAAATGGGTCCTTTCTCCCAATGGGAAAACTGGTGAAACAGTTTTCTGTGTCTGTTTGTGGTAAGAAAACAAGCTGTGTGTTTTCAAGTTATTAGCCTGCTCTGGAATGAGCACTCACAGATTCAGAGGTGTATGTAGTCCATCTGTGGGGAAGCTGGAACTGTAGAAAGCATCTCAAAACTGGAACTGGGTGTGTCTCCTTTCTTTCTCTGGCTGTAGGTTGGATGTCCTCAAGGTTCAGGAAATACAGGTCCAGTGTTTCACTCCAGCTGTTTCAGATGGTCTCCTGTGGGCCCAGGTCCCAGTTTTTCTCTGTTCCACATATCTCACCAATTTTTCTGGTAGCCAGCGTGCCTCATTCTCCTCCTTCAAGAAAACACAGACATGCCCTCGACCCCAGATAATTACGGGGTCAGGTCCCCTCCAGTGCCTGTTACATGGATCTCTCCATTTGACCTGAGCAAAATTTGCTCGACTTCCATCATGTTAGAATCTGTCTGCAGCAGATTGCTCACTGGCATCCACATTTAAAAAGTTTAAGATAAACAGTGCATGGTTTAACACATCATGTGGAGATTGAGGGCACAGCTCCCCCCTTTTATTTTTTTCAGCTGTGTTTTTAGGGCACTATGGGCCCACTCTACTATTCCTTGTCCTTGGGGATTATAAGGAATACATGGTTTGTTATCAATTTTCCATTGAGCACAAAATTGCTGGAACGCTTTACTGGTATATCCAGACCCATTATCTGTTTTTATAACTTTTGGTGCTCCCATGTAAGCAAAACATTTTAAACAGTGACTTATAACATGACTGGTGGAATCTCCTGTTTGTGGGGTGGCCATTAAGAAACCAGAATATGTGTCAATTGCCACGTGCACATATTTCAACCTGCCAAACTCCGAGATGTGAGTCACATCCATTTGCCATAAGTGGTTGGGGATCAGGCCTCGAGGATTCACCCCTAAATTAGCCACAGGTAGATACTGTGGGCACACTCCGCATTGTTTAATGACTTGGCGAGCAGTCTCTCTGGTTAGGACGAATTGTTTTCTCAAACTCCTGCTATTCTGATGGGTGAAATTTATGAGACTGCCTTGCTCTCTCTACCTGAGACAGAGTAACTAGTTTTGTTAGTTCATATTCAGATCTGTTTCCTTTGGCTAGTGTCCCTGGAAGGTTTGAGTGGGCTCTTATGTGACCCACAAAACATGGCAATTTTCTCAGGTGAATTGCAGTTTGAATTTGTTCAAATAACATTTTGACTTGACTATTACTAGACCCTATGCATGGAACTGTCTCTATTACCTGGAGAGCCTTAAAGACATAATGACTGTCAGTGTACAAATTAAATGAATTATTTACTAGGAGCTGAAAGACCATTGCAACAGCTCACAATTTGACTATTTGAGCTGAAGCTGGAGTTGTCTGCTCACATATATCTTTCCATCAATAATATAGGTGGCTCTCCCATTGGACGACTCATCAGTAAAAACTGACAAAGCATTTTTTACAGGATTGCTTTTTACAATTTTTGGAAAAATAAAAGGATGCATTAGTGTAAATTGCAATAGTCCATGAGCTGGAAAGTGATTATCAATTCTCCCTGAAAACTAAGTAAAGGCAATCGCCCATGAATCACTGTTTAGGAACAACCAATTAACCTGTTGCTTGGTATAAGAGACATGTATTATATTTGGCTCTTTGCCAAAATACTTCCTGGATTCCACATGGGATTTTTGTACCATGCAGGCTACTGCTTCAAAATAAGGGTCTAATACTTTGGCTGGAGAGACCGGTATGTGTAGCCAGAGTAATGGTCCCTCCTGCCACAGAACGGAAATCGCACTATGACTTGTGGGGAGCACATAAGTCTCCTATGGCTTGCATAGTCAATATAACATATTTGTTGATGCTGAATCGCCTCCTACAATTGTAGCAGGACTGGTCTACCTTCCTCTGTTAGCTTTCTAGGTGAATTTGGATCACTATCTCCCTTTAAATTATCACAGAGAGGTTTCAAATCACCAGTAGGTGCTCTTAAAAAAGGGTGTAACCATTGAATATCCTCTATCAATTTTTGAAAATCATTTAAGGACTGTAAGCTATCTTCATCATTTTGTACAGAGATTGACTTTTTAAAAAAAAAAAAAATCCATGCCAGATGAAGTCACATGTACCTGTAACCCCAGGTATTCAGGTGTCTGAAGCAGGGGGATTACTTGAACTATTAAGTTTAGGGACAGACTACAGACTAGGTAACACAGCAAGACCCCATGTCTTACATTTCACCCCAAATTTCAGGTTATTTTCTTAGTTAAATGACAATGTGACGGAGTGACAATGAAGCCAGATGGGTGGCCACACTGTGATCCCAGCTCTTGTGAGGTAGAGGCTAGAGCCCAGTGTGGTTTAAACAGAGAGTGCCAGATTAGCCTGGGCTTTAGGAGACATTGTCTCACAATACAAACATAACAATGACAATGACTTAAAAGCCTTTGATAACCTTACCAAATGCCATTATAAGTTCTAAATCAAGAGAGGATCATCCTTGCTCACTTCTATAAGATAGAACAACTTATGCCTTGTGTGACAGAGCCATGAACATGGTAGGAAAGTGTCTATATATTATTGCAACCCTGGGATGGAGGTGCAGACACAGAAGTGTAGGGAGAAAGATGTATATCAGTTAGCTTTTACTGGATAACTAATGACCCCAACACTTCAAATGAAAACACTCATTGTTTCTCATCACTCTATTGTCTTTCTGAATCTGAATCATCCCTGGCTATGTCAGTTAGTGGGTCAGCTTTGACTGGAATGACTCAACCCAATGGCTTTGTTTTATTAGCCTGTAGTTCTTGCCTTGCTCCAGGCAACTAACCTAGGCATGTCTAATGACAGTGCCAGGAATCAAAGCAACAACGCTGCAATCATGAAAAGTTTGTTCTTGTTGTTTTTCCATTTTTGCTTAGATTACATCTTCCTCTGATCAATTATCTTCATCATCTCTCCAATAAAGCTCATCATTACTCTGTTCAGGATTCTGCAACTGACGAATTCCTTGTAACTGCATAATAGTCACCGTTTTCGGCCACGTGGAAGGCTATTGACTGGCTGCAATAACTGACCTGTCCGTGCCTGTGTCTAAAACTGGAAAAAGCCCTTCCATTTTCATATAAAGTAATCTCTGGGCGCTGAGGACTGATAGCCTGCAACCAATAGGCATCAGAAGAACCAAACCAAGAATCTCCTCTCTTAATTCTCTTAACCTGATTCTTTGTCCTCATCTGGGGAAGCAAGATCAACTGAGCAAGCCTCTGTCCTGAACTTATCACTGAAACTCCATCAGGAGAATGAATCATAACCTTTATCTCTCCTTCAAAATCAGCATCAATCACTCCTGGAGCAACAAAAATTCCCTTCATCATTGTGCTACTTTTCCCTAGCAACAATCCAACAGTCTCACTCAGCAAAGGATCATAAACAACAGTGGGTAACGCTGATATCCCCATCTCTAGCGTTAAAACTGCATCTGTGGCTGAACAGAGGTCCAGTGCAGCGATCCCTGCCGTGGCTCTGTAGAGGTCCTGGATGTACCTTCTAGGGTAGGAAAACTCGGTTGAGTTGCCTCATAGATTTGTCCCCAGGCCTAAGGTAGGTCCCTATATTAGTTTCTCTGCGGGGGAATTCCCTGGGCATCTATCTTAGATCTACATTCGTATGCCCAGTGCCTACCCCACATACACCTCAGGCATAGACCAGGTTCCCTATTTTCTCCCCTGTTAGGACATTGCCTAACTCAGTGTTCCTTTTGACCACATCCAAAGCAACCTCCAGAAGGCTTCACGCCTTTCTTTTTTCCTGCATCTTGCTTTTCCTGCGGAAACAACATATCCTTAACTGAAGTCCCTTGCAGGGCGGTTGCCATCGCTAGTCCCTGAGTGTAAACTGGTCCGATATCTGCACAAACCTTAATGAATTCATCTATATCACCCTTCTTCCTGTGAGGCTTTAACGCTGCCTGGCATGCCGCGTTGGCATTCTCATAAGCTAGCTGATTTATGACGAAAAGTTCAGCCTCTGTATCTCCCATTATTCTAGATGACGCTTGCATTAGTCTAGAGACAAAGACCTGAAACAGTTAGTCTGGTCCCTGTCTGATTTTCGTCAAATCCTCCACGTGCGCCCCAGCAGCTGGAAGTTTATTCCAAGCTCTTTTGGCCACTGGGCAATCTGTGTGTACACTGATAGTTCAAAATTTAACTGCTGATCTATATTCTTGTACTCCCCTTCACCAGCAAGCATCTCATAAGAAACAGGAAGTCCTTGAGCACTATTTTTCTCAGCTGCAACCTGACACTGGTCTGCAAACTCTGTCTTCCAGAACAGATAATCTCCCCCAGACAGGCAGGCTTTGGCTATCTGCTTCCAATTCCCTGGGGGCAGAGCTTCCACAGCCATATTCTCTACCAGTGTCTGGGTAAAAATCGCCATCGGTCCATACAGGACACAGGCCATCTTTAGTTCCTTGAGATGCTTGAACTGTATCGGCACATGCTTTCTGCTTGTGTTCCCTAGATCATCTGTGACCTCCAGTATAGGGAATGTCTGAAACCCTTGTATGTCCTCTCCTCTGTCAGCTGCCTCTGTAACGATAGCCTGCACTGGAGACATCTGCCCTGCTGCAGCTGCCTGTCCTGGCTTGAGGGATGCTTACAACTTGGGTTGATCTGTGTTTGCTGCAGTTGTAGACAAAGGCACCTTTCTCTCACCTGAGGAAACCTGCAAGGTTTTCACCTCTTGTGAGAGGGATTCCACTAAGTCTTTCAAGCCTCTTAATTTTGCTGCATCCTGCCTTTAGGTCTCTGCTCATCTGCATTCCTAGTCGGAAATGAGAGGTGAAGACTCTTCACCCTGGTGTTCAGTAACTCTCTCCTCACACCTTTCCCAATCACCTTTCTCTACATATGCTTCTTTCCCTTGTCTTTCTTTAGTAGGGATGGAGGGCCTGATCACCCCACTAACTGGTTCTGAGGCAGATACACCCTGTAGCTTAGTGTCTGATTCTAAGCTCTCCCTTATAATTGTCCATAACCAAAGAGTATCTGTAGATACACTTTCAGGACCCTGTTCATAATAATGTTGTCGGATTCTCAATCTGACCTCATTCCATAAGTTGGAATCTATATTACCATGTTCGGAAACTCAGGCCATATCTGCTTTACAAATTCTACAAAACCCTGTATGCATTGCTGGTCAAATTCTGTTTCTTTATTTTTCAAAATCTCGCTAACTGACTGCACTGCCACCTGCTTGCTAATTCTTAGTCCCATATTTACAGTTATATACAATTTTACTGCTGATCTAGAGTCGTTCACTCACCACACTTGATCACTTCTTACTGCCCGTGCTTCTCTTCTATTTTTCTGTGGTGTCCATCACATCTGTCCCTTGAGGAATATGACATTACTCCATAAAAGCAATGAGCTGTTTTTCCATGGTTAACAGTAACCAGAAAGACACATTAATCATAAAATGCATTTCACATGGGCGAGGCTGAAAAAGGCTTTGTAATCCCTCTCTCAGAAATCACAGTCAGCTTGAACTCTTGGAGAATGGCAGAAAAAAAACGCGTGAAAATTCAAGTCGAGACAGAATTCCTAAAAGAGGAGGGAAGAAACTGCCGAAGGCGTAATGCTGAAAACACAAATGATTCAGAGAATGTGGTGTTGGACCTCATCCTTGGGATCCATGCCAATCTGATGGGGTGTTTCACTGTTTGGGCAGTCCGAGAAAATGATCTCTGTGGTTTCCCACTCACATAAGCATCGGCATGGAAAGAGGTCAAGGAGAGAGACCCTCCCTGGCTCTCACAACAATAATGTTGGTGATTTGTTAACATGGAAATGTAAAGTACGAAATGTAAACTGAACACTGAGCAATGGAACACCTACCGTATAAAGTCCATGAACCGAGGATTTCAAACAGGGAGGGAAATGGTAAGTGTGGGAGACAGGATGCTTGTACCTTCCATTCCCACTTTCCCTGAATACAAAATGTTGGGTTAGAAGACTTGGCAATTTCGGGAATAAAGATATCAAGACCTCAAGAGTTGATCCTGCTGAAGTAGGGGCATTAACCATCATTGGGGGACCTGAGAAACTTGAGGTAAAACCACATCCTGAAGTATCTGGTTGCTCCTTCCTTGTAGAGGCCATGTAGCACACACTCTGTCCTCCTAGAACTTCACAGATGTGAGCAGTGTACGAGATGAAGTTAAGGTTAGAAAAGAAATGTTTCTGAAGTCCTGATATGTCAGGGATGAGTGGTCAGATGAGGGAGTGGTTCCCAAGAAAGGGATACCAGATGAGGAGGAAAGGAATCTGGGATCACTGAGAAGCTGAATAATATTTATCCGGAGTGCATCTTTGGACCTGTTTGCATGGGTCCCATTCAGCTCCCTGGGGTTTACAGGAATATTGTTAGTGTACCAAAACATAAATTGGAGACACATCAGCTATCTCTTTATGATAGATGCGACATGGCTGACAGCATTCTCATTTTGGAATGGGAAAGGTTTCTTTCGGACATTAAAAAAGCACCTTAATTTTGCCTTGGTAGAGAGGTTTAGCATGCTCTTCTGGACTCGGACAGAGAGAGAGACAGACAGACACCCACACAAAAAAGACAGAGGGAGTGAGAAAAAGAGGTACACATAAAAACTGACAGATAAAAGATCACTTTCATTGGAAACCAGTCCAGAAGAAGTACAGCTGCAGGTATTCACCCAGGGTGCATAGGCAAAAACAGAGGAACAGACACAGAGAGAGACAGAGATTTTGGTTTAGTGTAGCAGGCATACATAGTGCAAAGAAGGTAGAATTGCAGACTCCCACCAAGGGTGTAGAGACATACACAGAAAGACACAGAGAGTGAGAGACAGACAAAAAACAGAGACAGGGACAGAGTCAGTGAGGGATAGAGCACATTAGAGAATGAAATCAGAGACAGAAAGACACAGAGACAGGCCCAGGATTAGTGTAGGCTGGGATAAGTGCATATCTCATCCAGAGGCAGGCTCCCAACATATTCATGGAGGATGTTGTCTCTGCATAATGAAATCAGCCCTGCTGCTGACATCATCTGATGCAACCAAGTATCTGCATTCCAATGATTTTTCAATCTAATCTAAGAAATGGAATTTAAAACCTCCTGGAACATATTAACCAGTGAAAACTCAACTTTTTTTTTTACAGTAATGTGATTCCTTTCATTTTCTTATTCCATTAATGTACTTCTTAGGGTATTTGACCTTCCTCCATAAAAAGGCATTAAACGGTTTTCACATGGAAACAGTAACAGCTAGATTCCCTTGAAGATAAGATGTAATTCCAATGGAGGTGGCTGAAGGAGGCTCAGTACCCTAAATCTCAGAAGACAGAGTCAGCATTAACTCATCGACAATTGAGGCATTGTGAAGTTTCATTGACCATCTTTGGGGAAGGTTTAGAATAGTGGGGTACTACCTCATGCTGGATTACCTGGTGGCTCCATAGTTTTCCAGATTGTGTGACACTTCTAGGGAATCCTAAGCATTGGCAGCTGTCAGCGTTGTAGGAGATGAAGTTAACTTTAGAAAAAATTATTTCTGAAGCTCTGGTGTCAGAGGGGAGTATTGCAAGATAAGGGAGGGTTTTCCCAGGGTAAGTTCTCAGTGCAGGAGGAGAGCAATCTGGAAACACTGAGAGGCTGAGCGCTATTTGCCTGGAGTGAATCTTTGGACATTTTAGCAGGGGTCCCATTCAGCTCCCTGGAACTTACAGGAATATTTTGAGTTTGCCAAAAACATAAATTGGAGACACTTCAGCTGCCCTTTTTTGATAGAAGCGACTTGGCTGAAAGCATTCACATTCTGGAGAGAGAAGGGTGTCTTTAGGACAATAAAAAGCCCTTTAGTTTTGCCATTTTGGAGAGGCTTAGCTCAGAGAGAGACAGACACATAGCGAGAAAGAAACAGACAATCAGACAAAAGGTTAATTTTTGTTGGAGAACATACCTGAGAAATTCCAGAGCTGTTGATATTCACTCAAGTTGCAGAGGCAAAGACAGAAGGCCAGAGATTGACAGAGCTAGAGAGAGAGAGAGACAGAGAGAGAGAGAGAGAGAGAGAGAGAGAGAGAGAGAGAGGCGCTAAGTGTTGCAGCCATGTGCAGTGCAAAGTAGAAGAGTTGTAGAGGCACACCATGGTGAAGAGACACATAGAGAGAGACAGAGACAGTGAGAGACAGAAATACAAAAATACAGAGACAATGAGTGATAGAGAGGTAGAGACTTAAATGTCACACAAGCAGACACACAGACACAGAGATATACCAAGGCTTAGTGTAGGCTGAGATAAATGAATACCAAGACCAATGCTGTCTCCCAGCATACATATTGATGATGCTGTCTCTGCCTAATGATCTCTGTCCTGCTGCTGACATCATTTCGTGCACACAAGTAACTGAGGTCTAATGATCTTTCAATCTAATCTAAAAAAAAACGGAATTTAAAACTTCGTGGAAGGAGCTAACCATGGAAAACTCACCTTTTTACAGTCATATGATATCTTCCATTTTCTTAGTCCATTGGTGTACTTCGTAGGGTGTATGACATTACTCCACAAAAAGACATTGAATGGTTTTTCCACAGCAACAGTAACAGCTATATTCCCTTTAACATAAGATGTAATTCCAATGGAGGTGGCTGAAAGAAGCTTGGTACCCAACATCTCAAAGATTGATTCTGCCTTAACTTATTGACAAATGTGGAAAAGGAAATACCTAAGAGTTGAGATGACACAGAGAACCCAAGAGTGGAAGGAGGATACTCCTAAAGGCATAAATCTGAAACTCATAGGAGATTCAGAAGCTGTGGCGTTGGACATCATACGTGGGATACTCACCGATGGGGTGGTTCACCATTTGGTGAATCGCAAAAAAAAAAAAAAAAAAAAATCTCTGTTATATCCCGCTCAACCGAGCCTGAGTATGGAGAGAGTTCAAATAGAGAGAGAGTCCATGGCTTTGACAGCACCAGGGTTGGTCATTTATTTAAATGGAAGGGGGGTAGCTCGCCATGGAGATGGAATTTTGAGAAATAGACATGAAACATAGAATGTCCATGAACTTCAGATTTTCTGACATGGCTGGAGTGAGTGAGTGGGGGAGACAGGAGAAGTTATGAAGAGGGTCAGAAGAAGATACCAGATATCAGTTACCAAAAAGCAGATTGGAAGTGGAAGGTGACAGAGAGAATAGGACATCAGGAGTTTGTAGGGATCTATCTTTTAAGGGGGTCCTATAACACTGCATGCAGACTTAGTACCCATGGAACCCTGAAATGAACAGAGTAGTGGCTGAATGAGTTCACGCTTCCCTGGGCAGGATCTCCCAGGGACAGATCCTAGATGAGTAGAGAAGGTCTCTGGGATCATTGAGAGTATAAATACTAATCATTAGGGTGCACCATTTTTGGAACTCCTTGCATGGGTCCTCTTCAGCTCCCTGGAACTTACAGGAATATTTTTTGTTTACCAAAAACATAAATTGGAGAGTCATCAGGTGCCTCTTTATCATAGAAGCAACAAGTTTGAAAGCATTTTCATTTTGGAATGAAAAGGGTATATTTCATCCAATAAAAAAGCACCTTAATTTTGCCATTATAGAGAGGTTTAGCATGCTCGTCAGTACTAAAACAGAGAGACAGAAAGACAGAGAGAGAGAGAGAGAGAGAGAGAGAGAGAGAGAGAGAGAGAGAGAGAGAGAGAGAGAGAGAGAGAGAGAGAGAGAGAATGAGAGACTGACACCTGCAAATCGACTGATAAAAGCTCAGTTTAGGTGGAGACCAGTCCAGAACAGGTACAAATCCACGTATACACGCAGGGTGTAGAGGTAAAAAGAGATGACCTTACAGAGAGGGAGACAGATTGACAGAGAGAGAGAGAGGGAGAGAGAGACAGAGAGAGAGAGAGAGAGAGAGAGAGAGAGAGAGAGAGAGAGAGAGAGAATGAGAGAGAATGTTTTGGCTTTGTGTAGCTGGCAAACACATTTCAAAACAGGTAGAATTATAGACTCCTACCCAGGGTGCAGAGACATATACATAGAGACACAGACAGTGAGAGACAGACATACAAAGAGACAGAGACAGAGACAATGAGTGTTAGAGACAGAGTTAGAGAATGAACTGTGAGCGAGACAGACCAAGGCTTAGTGTAGGCTAGGATAAGTGCATATCACATCCAGAGGCATGCTCAAAACATAATCATGGAGAATGCTGTCTGTGCATAATGAGCTCTTCCTGCTGCTAATTTTCGTGCACCCAAGTACCTGCAATCCAATGATCCTTCAATCCAATCTATGTAATGAGATTTAAACATTCCTGGAAGAAGCTAACCATGGAAAACTCACCATATTTTACAGTCGTATGA
This sequence comes from Cricetulus griseus, assembly GCF_003668045.3. NCBI lineage: Eukaryota > Metazoa > Chordata > Mammalia > Rodentia > Cricetidae > Cricetulus > Cricetulus griseus. Next base: position 2,322,943 of record NW_023277141.1, on the reverse strand, counting down.
TATATTTCATTTTCTTAGTCCATTAATGTACTTCTTAGGGTGTTTGACGTTACTGCCAAAGTGGCATTGAACGGGTTTTTTCCACGTTAACAATAATTGCTATATCCCTTTAGACAGATGATGTAATTCCAATGGAGGTGGCTGAAGGAGTCTTGCTACCCTACATCTCAAAAGATCCTTGGGAAACATACAGATCTGATGGGGTGTTTCAACATTTGGTCAATCCCAAAAAAGATGTCTGCGATATGCTCCTCAACCGAGCATGGGTATGGAGAGAGTTTACAGAAGAGAGTGTCCATGGCTTTCACAGCTCCAGAGTTCCTCATTTCTTTAAGAGTAAAGGGAATGCTTGCTATGGAGATAAAATCCTGAGAAATGGAACATGAATATTAGAATATCCATGAATTCTAAAAGCACTTTAGATTTTTCTGACATTGTTGAAGATCATGAATAGGGTAGACAGAAGAAGAGATAAAGAGGGTCAAAGGATGATACCAGATAGCAGATAGCAGAGAGAAATTATAAGGTGACAGAGAAAAAGACATCAGTAGTGGGTAAGGATCTGTCTTTTAAAGGGGTCCTATAACCCTGCCTGAAGACTTAGAACCCATGGAAACCTGGACTGAGCTGAGAACTGAGTGATTGACTGCACAATTCCAGGTGACATGCACAGTTACCCCGATGCCAGGACCTTTCATTTCCAACATTACTGATTATGGAAAATTGGGGTCTTAGATTTGCAAATTAAGGAATAAGGATGTCAAGTTCTCAAGACTGCTTCTTTTTGATGAAGTGACATTGACTATTTTGGAGCAGTTTGATAATAGTGGGGTACTACCACATCCTGGATTAGCTGGTTGCTCCGTGTATATCCAGATGTGTGACACTGTCTGGGGCATCCTAAGCCTCGGTAGCTGTCAGCAGTGTAGGAGATGAAGTTAAGTTTAGAAAAAAAAGTATTTCTGAAGTTCTGGTGTCAGAGGGGAGTATGGTCAGATGAGGGAAGTTTTCCAAGGGATAGTTCACAGACGAGGAGGAAAGCAATCTGGAAACACTGAGGCTGAACACTATTTATCTGGAGTGAATCTTTAGACCTTTTTGCATGGGTTCCTTTCAGCTCCCTGGAACTTACAAGAATACTTTGTGTTTGCCAAAAACATAAATTGGAGACACTTCAGCTGCCCTTTTTTGATAGAAGCAGATAGGCTGAAAGCGTTCATATTTTGGATAGAGATGGATATCTTTAGCACAATAAAAAGCACTTTAGCTTTGCCATTTTAATGCGGTTTAGCAATCTCTTCTGTACTCTGACAGAGAGAGTGACAGCCATACAGTGAGAAAGACACACATATACAAACAGACAAAAGATTCAGTTATGGTGGAGAACAATCCTGAGCAAGTACTGAGATGTTGATATTCACCCAAGTTGCAGAGGCCAAAAAGAAGGCCAGAGAGTGACAGAGCAAGTGAGCAGAGAGAGAGAGAGAGAGAGAGAGAGAGAGAGAGAGAGAGAGAGAGAGAGACTCATTGTAGCAGGCAGGTCCAGTGTAAAGTAGATAGAGTTGTAGAGGCCCACCTGTTTGAAAAGACATATACAGAGAGAGGAATTCAGTGAGAGACACAGATACACAGAGACAGAAACAATGAGTGATAGAGATGTAGGGACTGAAAAGTAAGACAACAGACAGACAGACACACAGACATACTAATGCTTAAGGTAGGCTGAGATATGTGAATACCAGTTCCAGTGTTGGCTCCCAACATATTCATGGATAATGCTGTCTCTGCCAAATGAACTCTTTCCGGCTGCTGATATCATTTCATGCCCCCATGTACCTGTAGTAAAGTGCTCTATCAATCTAATCTAAGAAATGAAATTTAAACCTTCCTGGAAGAAGATAACCATGGAAAACTCACCTTTATTACAGTAATATGATATGTTTAATTTTCTTAGTCCATTGCTGAATTGCTTCGGGTGTTTGACATTACCCCACAAAAAGGCATTGAGTGGTTTTTCCACAGTAACACTAAAAGCTATATTCCCTTTAGCATAAGATGTAATTCCAATAGAGGTGGCTGAAGGAGTTTTGGTACCCAACATCTCAAAAGATGGATTCAGCGTTAACTCATTGACAAATGTGGAAAAGAAAATGCCCGAAGAGTTGAGACAATACAGGGGTTCTATGAGTGGAGAAAAGAAGACCCCCTTCATAAATCTGAAACCCACAGGTGATTCTGCAATTGTGGTGTTGGCCTCATCCTTGGTATACACAAAATATAATGGGTGTTTCACCATTTGATCAATCCCTAAAAAATATCTCTGCGATATCCCGCTCTACAGAGCTTGTTTATGGAGAGAGGTCAAATAGAGGTAGCCTCCATGGCTTTGACAGCCCCAGAGTTGGTCCTTTCTTTAAATGGAAAGGGATAGATCGCTATGGAGATGGAATTCTGGGCAATAGACTTGATTTTTCGAAAGTACATTGTAGGGGAAGCTGTAGCCACGCCTTCTTAGGGGCTGGCTACAGGAGTACCTGAGGGCTTGTGAGGGCGTGGTCAGAGTGAGTAGGGGGACTGCGTTTTCGGTTTCGTCTCTCTTTGCTTCTTGCTGTACAGACTACCACTGGCTGGCTGGTTCGCTCTGTAAGTAAGGCTTTTCCCTATTAAATACCCTTATATTTCTACCTGACTCTGTATTGGTAATTTCATACTATATCTGGTTTTCAGAAGCGGGATATTGGAAACCCATACCCCATTTGGGACAGGCTGTGGGTTCCAGCGGGCCGCGGCCTAGGCAGGGAAAGCACCCTCTCTCCACAGGCATTCCAGGCTAGCAGCTGACCCACGGCAGCTGAGCTGCTCAGAGCCATCCACCCAGTTTCTAGCTGCCTAGAGGTGAGTAAGTTCCGTGCTTTCAGCAGAGGCTTCCCCTGGCCGCTGCAGCCGAAAAGCCGTATACTCTCTAACATAGGTGCAGCCGCTTTTGTAAACTGCAGCTGCAAAGCCGTATACTCTATAAGATAAGCGCAGCAGCTTTTGTGACCTCTCTCCACTGCTGACCGACTGCTGCCAAACGCCTGGGAATAACTGAAGGCCTGTGCTACCTGCTGGTCAAATATATTCACTGCATCTGGAGTAGAAATCAGGTAAAATCATGGCGGAATATTTATCATTTGCTAAAATTGGTAATGTTTTTGCTTATTACGTGAATTCACTGTTTGAGGAGGATGCTAATTTGCCAATTATTGGCCTATATGCTGTCATGGCAGTTAGCTTGCTGGTACAAATAGTATTACTAGCCAGAGGACTCAGGAATAGAGATAAGGATAACCTCACCACCTGCTTACAGGAAATAACAGCTTTACGATTAGGTCAGACCACAATTGTGCAGCAAATGGAACAGAAATTGGATGATAAGCTTGGCTCTGTGTCCAATACACTAAAGACAGAGCTGTCTGATGAGATACAGCGTATTTATGATAAGATAAACACAGAGAGATCCTCCATGTCTGAGGCCTTAGAGGCTAGGCTGTCAGAAGACCATGACCAGCTAAAGAATATCTGTAGCCAGCTAGAAACTCAGATAGGCAATGTTACTCATCAACTAGATGCAACGGTGCAAAATACCCAGCATAGGGTTGAAGAATTGGACAATGCCATTCAATCAGTTATTGAAGCATCCAAGGTAGCAGATCAGAAATTTGAGTCTAGATTTGAATGTTTGGAAGATAATTTACAGTACAGGGCTGACAGATTACATAGGTCCATACGGTCAATTGCTGAGGACTCAAAATCAGCAAATCATGACCTGGAATCTAGACTCCAATACCTAGAAGGCAGTTTCCATGCCATCCAGATGCTGTCTAAGGATGATCGTATGAAAGACCTAGAAAAACGTGTAGATGAGCAGTTAGAGCAATTTACAGATTCACTAACTTGCTTGGAATCTTTTATGATTAAGGAGATTGAAACTTTTCAAAAGGATATCATTGCTAGGCTTAAAGATCAGTGGGATGCCTCAGAAGCAGAATCACTCCAATCCCAGGCACCTACTCCACCCAGGTATCGTGACTATTCTTCTAAGGTTGTTACTCGTACACCATTAGTGTACCCAGCTACCATGGTAGAAAAGCCAGCTTCTAAGAAACACCCTCATGGACGAATGGTTTATGAATGGCAACCTATACAGCCAAAGGATATTAAAGAATCAGTTGTCTCATATGGTCTCCATAGCCCATACGTAAAACAGCTATTAAATTCATGGGCAACTATAACAGGGTGACACCCACAGATTGGGAACTATTGGTAACAGCTGTACTTGAGAATTCATGCCAAATCCAGTGGAAGGCATTGGTAAGGGAAGAGGCAAAGCTCCTTGAACGTCAGGGCATAAAGGAAGGTTTTGAAGCCCCTCTAGATAAGCTTCTTGGTCAGGGTATTTATGCTGACCCACAGGTTCAGGCTGAATATGATGACGATATACTGTCTCTTTGCAGGAAAGCAGCATTAAATGCCTGGGATAAGGTTCGTGAGCCAGGAGAACGTCTAGAAGCTTATACCAGAATAGAACAGGGACCTACAGAACAGTTCCAGGACTTCTTACAAAGGTTAACTAGGGCAGTAGAATTACAGGTAACAGATCCAGAAACAAGACAATCAATTATATATACAATAGCTTATGAAAATGCAAACCCTATATGCAAAAGAATACTTTTGCCTTTAAAGATCAGATCAGCTCCGTTAGAAGAATGGGTTTTGTATGCAGCCAACATTGACTATAATGTGCAAGATACTGGAGCTTGGGTAGGAGAAGCCATCTCCAAAGGTTTAAAACGGCAACAGGAAATTAAAAGTTCTAGAGGTGAGGATGTAAGGGCTTGGCAAGGAGAAGCACCTTACAGAGGTCAACATAGGTACCAAGAGGCTAGAGGTTACTACTACTATGAACCAGAACATTGGGGAGGAAAAGCCTTCCCCTGGAGACCACGAAGGCTCCAGGAACCTAGCTGTTTCAACTGTGGTAAAATGGTACATACTAAGAGAAACTGTAGACAAATGAATTCTAACAATGCCTCATATGGAAGGCCACTGCCTTCTGGATTGTGTAGAAGATGTGGTAAGGGCAGACACTGGACCAATGAATGTAGATCGACCAGGGACATACAAGGAAACCCCTTAAGGTCGGGAAACCCCGAGGGGGCCTCAAGAAGGCCCCCACATCGAGAAAGGTCAGGTCATTCCCAATAGCAGTGGAAGACAATCTCTCACAGGAACAATAGATAGTTCTTTGCCTATTGTGAAAAAAGATATTGCTCTAGATGGTAGTTTGAATAGTGATGAAGAATCAAGTGTGAATGGACAAAATGAGAAACGCATATTTTGGCAAGCTTCTATTAATGATAAAAGGCCTCAGTTAAAAGTTAAAATTAATAATAAAGTTATTTCTGGCTTAGTGGACACTGGGGTGGATGTAACTATTATTACTCAAAAGTCTTGGCCTCAGAAATGGCCTCTTAGAAAGGCAAATGTACAATTTTTAGGAATTGGAACTCTATCTATAGTTTGACAGAGTGTTAACTCAGTGGTCTGCATTGGACCAGAAGGACAGAAAGGGTTACTGAAACCATACGTGGCAGATATAGTTATAAATCTCTGGGGTCGTGATCTCTTACAGCAATGGAAAACTCAGATTAATATTCCTCCAGTGTCAGATACAAATTATGAAAAAGATCTGGTAAGACTGTATGGAAAACGGTTACCAACCATCCATGCTGTACAGAAACTAGGTACAAATGATGGACCTTCAGAGGAGCCAAAGGCCCTGCCATTGAAGTGGCTTACAGATGAACCAGTTTGGGTAGGACAATGGCCTATGACCTCTGAGAAGCTAGAGGCTTTAGAAAAGTTAGTACAGGAACAGCTAGATGCTGGACACATAGAGGAATCTACCAGTCCTTGGAATTCTCCTGTCTTTGTCATCAAAAAGAAGTCAGGTAAGTGGAGAATGCTGACAGACCTGAGAGCTATAAATAAGGTAATTCAACCAATGGGCTCTCTGCAACCTGGAATGCCATTACCTTCCTTAATACCTAAAGGATGGCCTATCATAGTCATTGATCTAAAAGACTGTTTTTTCACAATACCGTTACAGGAAAATGATAGAGAAAAATTTGCATTTACTGTACCAACTCTTAATAATTCACAGCCAGTTAGGAGATATCAATGGAGGGTTTTGCCACAAGGAATGCTAAGTAGCCCTACTTTGTGTCAACACTTTGTACAGCAACCTTTGGGAGTAATTCGTAAGAAATTTTCACAATCTCTTGTTTATCATTACATGGATGATATTCTTTTATCAGATTCTAATAAAGAAACTTTGAACGTATGTTTGAAATGGTGAAGGAAGTTCTGCCTCGTTGGGGATTACAGATTGCACCAGAAAAGATACAAAGAGGAAATTCTATTAACTATTTAGGTTACAAGATAGACTTACAGAGAATCAGACCTCAAAAGGTACAAATTAGGAGAGATCGGTATCAAACTCTTAATTCTCTTCAGAAATTATTAGGGGAAATTTCTCAATTACAGACAATTATTGGTGTAGAAGGACATGACTTAAAGCATTTAAAAATGGCCCTTAAAGGTGATAAGGACCTAAACAGTCCTAGAATATTATCTGATGAGGCAGAAAAAGAGTTACAATGGGTAGAAAACAGAATATTGAATGCACATGTAGATCGGATAAACCTTAATTTAGACTGTATTCTGGTTATCTTGCCATCCAGAGAATACCCTTCTGGAATTCTGATGCAGAGGGAAGACACTATATTGGAATGGATATTTCTGCCACATAAACAGAATAAAAAGTTAAAGACATATATAGAAAAGATTTCTGATTTGATTTTAAAGGGTAAATTAAGACTTCGCCAGCTGACTGGAAAAGATCCAGCAGAAATTATAGTACCTTTAACTAATGAAGAAATTTCTTCCTTATGGAAAGATAATGAATATTGGCAAATAGCTCTTACTGACTTTTTGGGAACAATTAGCAACAACTATCCCAAAACTGACAGAATTAAATTCATAAAAAAGACAGTCTGGATTCTTCCACGTATTGTAAGACAAACTCCCATTTCTGGAGTTCTTACCTTCTACACTGATGCCAACAAATCAGGTAAGGCAGGTTATAAAGCAGGTGAGGTAAGTAAAGTAGTTCAAAGTCCATATACATCTGTACAGAAGGCAGAATTATATGCAATTCTCATGGTACTTAAGGATTTTACAGAACCTCTTAATATAGTTACTGATTCTCAGTATGCAGAGAGAGTCGTGTTACATATTGAGACTGCAGAATTTGTTCCTGATAATACAGAATTAACTTCTCTGTTTTTACAATTACAGGAAACTATCAGAAACAGAAGTAATCCTATGTATATTACACATATCAGATCCCATACGGGTCTTCCTGGCCCGTTAGCACAAGGCAATGATGAGATTGATCGTTTATTAATTGGAAGTGTGCTAGAAGCCTCAGAATTTCATAAGAAGCATCATGTAAATAGCAAAGGTTTGAAAAAGGACTTGTCTATCACTTGGCAACAAGCCAAGGAGATAGTGAAAAACTGTCCTATTTGTTCCTTTTATAATCAAATTCCATTGCCAGCAGGTTGTAATCCTAAGGGCATTTGGAGAAATGAGGTTTGGCAGATGGATGTCTTTCACTTTGCCGAGTTTGGAAATTTGAAATATGTGCATCATACCATAGACACATTCTCAGGGTTCCAATGGGCTACTGCTCTTAACTCTGAAAAAGCTGATTCTGTTATTATACACCTGCTAGAGGTGATGGCAGTTATGGGTATACCTGCACAAATAAAAACTGACAATGCTCCAGCATATGTCTCTACAAAATTGGAACAATTTTTCAAATATTATAACATAAAGCATGTTACTGGTATACCACACAATCCTACAGGACAAGCAGTGGTTGAGCGATCTAATAGAACACTTAAGGAGATGCTCAACAAACAAGCTTGGAAGACTAAACCCCCCAAACATAGGTTGCATAATGCTTTATTAACACTAAACTTTCTTAATGCCAATGAAAAAGGACAAACAGCTGCAGAAAGACACTGGACTACGGAAAAAACTGCTGAACTCAATCAGCCAGTATACTTCAAAGATGTACTAACCTCTGCATGGAAACCAGGACATGTATTACGTTGGGGTAGGGGTTTTGCATTGGTTTCTACAGGAGAAGAAAAACTTTGGATACCATCAAAGTTGATCAAGATTCGACTGGAAAAGGAAAAACCTCTCGACAAGGACAAATGACAGGTATTCTACTAAGGTATATCTTATAAACTAAATAGAAACCTCCCAAAGGAAAGGGAAGTGTTTTGCTTTTATCTTCACAGGAAAACTCATCTTCAGAAGGCAAAGGACACTGCATGGGTAGATACTTAAGAAGAAAAGGTAGCTATAACCATCAAATAGAAGGAATGTGCCATACGGTAAACTTTACAGCTGTCTCTCAAAAAAACTCTATTTCTCTTTATTTCCTAGTCCCTATTCAATTAAACCAATGCTGGATTTAGAGGTGGATTTGGCTTTCCTCCTCTAAAATCCAAGCACATTATTTAACTAAGCTTTAGTGTTTCTGTGTTGTATCAAGAAGCCAATTGATGTAATACAGAATAAAAGAAGAATTTGGGGACTGTCTTTGTCTTTTCTTGGATCTTTCTCTCAAGGTGTACACCCTTTCATAATTGTTATGCTCTCATGGTTGCATTCCTCAGTATGTGTACATACACAAGCAAACATTTCTCTGCTAACTGTTCATGTTTCAGTCCCACACAGCCAATGAAGACCTGCCTGAAAGCAATCACTCGACACCCTGGAAAGAAAATGGGCCACAGCTCCTCGACTGCACTGGATCCAACTTGCTCCATTTCAGCTGACACTCCGGCCAGAGGTTCGGGTACTGACTTCAATCAAGTTGAGGATTTCAAGCGAGATCTTCAATCAAGTGAATCCCATCTAACATGGACTGGATACTAACATTTTCTTTCTACAGGACCCCACATGACTATCATCGTCCCATTTCAGCAGGAAGTAACTTGGAAAATGCTACGCCCCCTTTCCCCATTGTTGTCACTTAGGATAGTGTATATACCTTGTTAGGAATAGCTTCCTATTGTTTATGGTTCGGTTTGGAAGGAGGTGTTCAGGCTTGGACACCTCTTTCAGATGACTTTAGGGTTTAGTTAAAATAGATAGTTATCTTCTTATATTTTACCTTTATACTGTTAAGTTTTAATCCTCTTTTAGACTAAAAGGGGAATTGTAGGGGAAGCTGTAGCCACGCCTTCTTAGGGGCTGGCTACAGGAGTACCTGAGGGCTTGTGAGGGCGTGGTCAGAGTGAGTAGGGGGACTGCGTTTTCGGTTTCGGTCTCTCTTTGCTTCTTGCTGTACAGACTACCACCGGCTGGCTGGTTCGCTCTGTAAGTAAGGCTTTTCCCTATTAAATACCATTATATTTCTACCTGACTCTGTATTGGTAATTTCATACTATAGTACATGTACTTTTCTTTTTCAGACATGGTTGGAGAGGGTGCATGGGGAGACAGGAGAAGTGATGAAGAGGGTCTTAGGAAGATACAAGATAGAAAATAACAGATAGCAGATTGCAATTGTATGGTGACAGACAATAAGACATCAGGAGTGTGTAGCGAACTGTCTTTAAAAGGGGTCCTATATCTCTGCCTGCAGACTTTGTACCCATGGTACCCTGGAGTGAACAGAGTAGTGGCTGAGTGAGTGGACGCTTCCAGGTGTCATGTGCAGGATCTCCCAAAGAGATAGATCCCAGATGAACAGGAAAGGACTCTGGGATCATTGAGAGTCTGAATACTAATTATCAGTGTGCATCATATTTGGAACTCTTTGCATGGGTCCCATTCAGCTCCCTGGTACTTACAGGAATATTTTGGGTTTACCAAAAACATAAATTGCAGACACATCAGGTGCCTCTTTATGATAGTAGCGACATGTTGAAATCATTTTCATTTTTGAATGGGAAGGGAATATTTCGTCTAATCAAAAAGCACCTTAATTTTGCCATTGTAGAGAGCTTTAGCATGTTCTTCAGTACTAGAACAGCAAGACAAAAAGAGAGAGAGAGAGAGAGAGAGAGAGAGAGAGAGAGAGAGAGAGAGCTAAAATTCGGCAGATAAAAGCTCAGTTTAGGTGGATACCAGTCCAGAACAAGTATAGCTCCAGGTATTCACCTAGGGTGCAGAGGTAAAAAGAGAGGATGATACAGAGAAGGAGATAGACTGAGATAGATAGATAGATAGATAGAGAGAGAGATAAGGAGAGAGAGAAAGAGAGAGAGAGAGAGAGAGAGAGAGAGAGAGAGAGATTGAGAGAGAATGCTTTGGCTTTGTGTAGCTGGCAAACACTTTTCAAACCAGGTAGAATTATAGACTCCCACACAGGTTGTAGAGACATATACATAGAGATACAGACAGTGAGAGACAGAGAGACACGGAGACAGAGACTGTGAGTTATAGAGACAGAGTTAGAGAATGAACTGAGAGACAGACAGACTCAGAGAAAGGTCAAGGCTTAGTGTAGGATAGGATAAGTGCATATCACATCCAGAGACAGGCTCCCAAAATATTCATTGAGGATGCTGTCTCTGCCTAACGACCTCTCTCCTGTTGCTAATATCATTTCATGCTCCCAAGTACCTGCACTCCAGTGATCCTTCAATCTAATCTAAGAAATGGAATTTAAACGTTCCTGGAAGAAGCTGACCATGGAAATCTCACCTTTTTTTACAGTCATATATCTGTCATTTTCTTTGTCCATTGATGAACTTCTTAGGGTGTTTGTCATTACTCCCAAAGAGGCATTGAACGGTTTTTCCACGATAACAGTAACTGCTATATTCCTTTATACATATGATGTAATTCCAATGGAGATGGCTGAAGTGGCTGAAGGAGGCTTGCTAGCCAACATCTCCAATGATGGAGTCAGCCCTAACTCATCGACAAATGTGGAACAGAAAATGTCCAAGGAGTTGAGATGACACAGGGTTCTGAAGAGTGGAGGGAAGAATCTACCCACAGCATAAATCTGAAAACTAGAGTGATTCAGCAAATGTGGTGCTGGGCCTCATCCTTGGAAAACGCACTGATCTGATGGGGTGTTTCAACATTTGGTCAATCCCAAAAAGATCTCTGTGATATGCTGCTCAATCGAGCCTGGGTATGGAGAGAGTTCACAGAGAGAGAGAGTGTCCATGGCTTTCACAGCTCCAGAGTTTATCATTTCTTTATGAGGAAGGGGAATGCTCGCTATGGAGACAGAACCCTGAGAGATGGAAAAGGAATCTTAGAATGTCCATGAACTTTAGGTCTTCTGACATTGTTAAAGTTGGTGAATAGGGTAGGCAGAAGAAGAGCTGAAGAGGGTCAGAGGATGATACCAGATTGAAGATATCAGAGAGAAATTATAAGGTGACAGAGAATAAACATCAGGAGTGGGTAGGGAATCTATCTTATAAAGGGGTCCTGTAACCCTGCCTGCTGACTTAGTACCCATGGTACCCTGTACTGAGCAGATTACTGGATGAGTGCGTGCACCATTCCAGGTAGCATGGGCAGTTACCCGGATGTCAGGACCTTTTATTCCCAACATTACTGATTATGGAAAATTGGGGTCTTAGATTTGCAACTTAAGGAATAAGGATGTCAAGTTCTCAAGACTGTTTCTTTTTGATGAAGTGGCATTTACCATCTTTGGAGCAATTTGATAATAGTGGAGTACTACTACATCCTGGATTAGCTGGTTTCTCTGTGTATTTCCAGATTGTGTGACACTGTCTGGGGCATCCTAAGCCTCGGTAGCTGTCAACAGTGTAGGAGATGAAGGTAAGTTTAGAAAAAATGTTTTTCTGAACATCTGGTGTCAGAGGGGATTATCATCAGGTGAGGGAGGGTTTTCCAAGGGATAGTTCACAGATGAGGAGGAAAGCAATCTGGAAACACTGAGAGGCTGAACACTTCTTATCTGGAGTGAATGTTTGGACTTTTTGCATGGGTTCCTTTCAGCTCCCTGGAACCTACAGGAATACTTTGTGTTTGCCAAAAGCATAAATTGGAGACACAGCAGCTCCCTTTTTTGATAGAAGCAGATTGGCTGAAAGCATTCACATTTTGGATAGAGAAGGATATCTTTAGCACAATAAAAATCACTTTAGTTTTGCCATTTTAGATGGTTAAGCAATCTCTTCTGTACTCTGGCAGAGAGAGTGACAGACACACAATGAGAAAGACACAGACACACAAACAGACAAAAGATTCAGTTATGGTGGAGAACATTCCTGAGCAAGTCCAGTGCTGCTGATATTCACCCAAGTTTCAGAGGCAAAGAAAGAAGGCCATAGAGTGACTGAGAGAGCAAGCAAGCGAGAAAGGAGAGAGAAAGAGAGAGAGAGACAGACAGACAGACAGATAGACAGACAGACAGACAGAGAGACAGAGAGACAAAGTAGGTAGAGTTTTAGAGGCCCAACAGGGTGAAGAGAGTATATATATATATATATATATATATATATATATATATATAGGAAGCCAGTGAAAGACAGAGATACACATGGAAAGAAACAATGAGTGATAGAAATGTAGGGACAGAAATGTCAGACAAGCATACAGATAGAAATACAGACATACAAAGGCCTAGGGTAGTCTAAGATAAGTGAATACCAGGTCCAGTGCTGGCTCCCTATATTCTCATGGATTATGCAGTGTGTGTCTAATGAACTCTGTCTTCCTGCTGATATCATTTCTTGCACCCAAGTTTCTGCAGTCCAATGCTCCATCAATCTAAGCTAATAAACGTAATATACAGCTTCCTGGAAGAAGCTAACCATGCAAAACTCACCTTTATTGCATAAATATGATATGTTTAATTTTCTTAGTTAATTGATAAACTGCTTATGTTGTTTCACATTACTCCAGAAAAAAGGCATTGAACGGTTTTTCCATGGTAATAGTAATTGCTATATTCGTTTAAACATGTTACATAATTCCAGTGGAGGTGGCTGAAGGAGGCTTGGTTCCCAACAACCCAAAAGATGCAATCAGCCTTAAGTCATTGACAAATGTGGAACAGAACATGCACTAAGAGTTGAGATGACACAGGTGTTCAAAGAGTGGGGGGAAAAATTCCCAAATGCTTAAATTTGAAACCCACAGGTGATTCAGCAAATGTTTTGGCAGGCCTCATCCTTGGGAAACCCACTGATTTGATAGGGTGTTTCACCATTTGGTCAATCCCAAAATAATATCTCTGTGATGTCCCACTCAACTGAGCCTGGATATGGAGAGTGTTTACAGAGGGAGAGCCTCCATGGCTTTGTCAGCTCCAGCCTTTGTCATTTGTTTAAGTGGAAGGGGAAATCTTGCTGTGTGTACGGAATCCTGAGCAATGGAATATCAATCTTAGAATGTCCATGAACTTTAGTTTTTCTGAAATGATTGGAGAGGGTGAGTGGGGGAGACATGAGGAGTGATGAAGAGGGTCAGAGGAAGATACCAGACAGCAGTTAGCAGATAGCCCATTAGAATTGGAAGGTGATATAGAGAATAAGACATCAGGAGTGTGTAGGTATCTCTCTTTTAAAGGGTTTTATAACCCTGCCTGCAGAATTAGTGCCCAAGGAACCATGGACTGAACAGAGTAGTGGCTGAGTGAGTGCATGCTTCCAGATGTCATGGGTAGGTTCTCCCAGAGAGAGATCCCAGATAAGCAGGAAAGGACTCTGGGATCATTGAGAGCCTGAATACTAATTATCAGGAGTGATTCATTTTTGGAATACTTTGCATGGGTTCCATTAAGCTCCCTGTAACTTACAGGAATATTTTGAGTTTACCAAAAACATAAATTGGAGACACATCAGGTGCTTCTTTATGTTAGAAGCGACATGGCTGAAAGCATTATCATTTTGGAATAGGAAGTGTACATTTCATCCAATAAAATCACCTTCGTTTTGCCATTGTAGAGAGATTTAGCATGATTTTCAGTACTAGAACAGAGAGACAGAAAGAGAGAGTGAGAGAGAGAGGGAGACAGAGAGAGAGAGAGAGAGAGAGGGAGATACAGAAAGAGAGAGACAGAGAAAGAGAGTCACAAAATACAGATAAAGGCTCAGTTTAGATGGAGACCAGTCCAGAACAAATATAGCTCCAGTTATTCACCCAGGGTGCAGAGGTAAAACCAAGGACCCATCATAGATGGTACAGAGAGAGAGATAATGAGAGAGACAAAGAGAAAGAGACTTTGGCTTTGTGTAGCCGTCAAACCCATTGCAAATTATGTAGTATTATGTACTCCCACCCGGGGGGTAGAGATATATACATAGAGGCACAGAGACTGAGAGACAGAGGCACACAGATACAGAGACAGAGACAGAGACAGAGACAGTGAGTGATAGAGAGTTAGAGAATAAAATGAGAGACAGACAGACACAGAGACAGGCCAAGGCTTAGTGTAGACTAGGATAAGTGTATATCACATCCAGAAGCAGGTTCCCAACATAATCATGGAGGATGCTGTTTTTGCCTCATGAACTCTATCCTGACTTGACCTCAGCTCATGCACCCAAGTATCTGCAGTCTAATGATTTTTCAATCTATCCTAAGAAATGTAATTTAAATGTTTCTGGAAGAAACTAAGCATAAAAAGTCACCTTTTTTTTTTTACAATAATGTGATTCCTTTCATTTTCTATTCCATTTATGTACTTCTTAAGGCATTTGACATTCCTCCACAAAAAGGCATTAAACGGTTTTTTAAATAAGAGTAACCGCTAGATTACATTACACATACATGTAACTGCAAAATAGGTGGCTGAAGGAAGTTCGATAGCCAACATCTAAGAATACCAAGAGTTGAGATGACACAGGAGTCCAAACAGTGGACGAATCTCTGAAAGGCGTAAATTTGAAACACACAGGTGATTCAGCAAATATGGTGGTGGACCTCATCCTTGGGAAACATACCGAACTGATATGGTTTTTCGATGTTTGGTCAGTCCCAGAAAAAATATCTCTCCAATGTCCCACTCAACCTAGCTTGGATATGGGGAGAGTCCACAGAGAGATCCTCAACTCAGCTCCAGAGTTGGTCGTTTGTTTATGTGGATTGGAAAAGCTCCCTATGGAGACTGAACCCCGAGCAACGGAACACGATTCTTAGAAGGTCCATGAACTTTAGATTTTCTGAAATGGTTGGAGAGAGTGCTTTGGGGAGACAGGAGAAGAGATGAAAAGGTCAGAGGAAGATACCAGATAACAGATAGCAGACAGGAGTTGGAAGGTGACAGAGAGAATAAGACATCTGGAGTGGGTAGGGTTCTGTCTTTTAAGGGGGTCTTATAACTCTCTCTGCAGACATATTACCCATGGGACCCTGGACTGAAGTGAATACTGGCTGAGTGATTGTACCCTTCCAGGTGTCATGGGCAGGTAGCGTGATGCCAAGACCTTTCATTCCCACATTCACTGATTATGAAAATTTGGGGTCTTAGACTTGGCAACATAGGGAATAATGATGTCGAGTTCTCAAGAATGCTTCTTTTTGATGAAGGGGCATTGACCATCTTTGGGGGCCTGAGAATAGTGGGGTACTACCACATCCTGGAGTACCTGGTTGCTCCACATTTCCAGAATGTGTGACACCGTCTTCGGCATCCTAAGGCTCTGTAGAAGTTAGCAGTGTAGGAAATGAGTTTTAGTTTAGCAAAAATATATTTATGAAGTCCTGGTGTCAGAGCATTGCATGGTCAGATGAGGGAGAGTTTCCCAGGGTAAGGTACCAGATGAGGAGGAAAGAAATCTGGTATCATTGAGGCACTTAATACTACTTATCTGGAGGTAATTTTTGGACCAATTTGCATGGGTCACTTTCAGCTCCCTGGAACTTACAGGAATACTTTGGGTTTGCAAAAACATTAATTGGAAACATATCAGCTGCCTTTTCAATGGAAGCAACTTGGCTGAAAGTATTCACATGTTTGAAAAAGAAGGGTATCTATAAGACAATAAAAAAGAACCTTAATTTTGCCATTTTAGACTGTTTTTTTCATGCTCTTCAGTACTCTGCCAGAGAGACAGACACACACTACATCGAGAGAGACAGATACAGCAGACAGACAAAAGGATCAGGTTTGGTGGCGAACAGTCCTAAACAACTCCAGAGGTGCTTGTAATCACCCAGGTTGCACATGCAAAGACAGAATACACACACACACACACACACACACACACACACACACACACACACATATATATATATATATATATATATATATATATATAGAGAGAGAGAGAGAGAGAGAGAGAGGCTCAGTTAGTAGGCAGGCCCATTACAAAGCAGGTAGAGTTGTAGAGGTGCACCAGGATGAAGAGACAAATTCAGAGAGACAGAGACAGTGAGATTATGAGATACACAGATACAGCAACAGTGAGTGACAGAGATTTAGAGATGAAATGTCACACAAACAGACAGAGAGACACACAGAAAAATCAAGACTTAGTGTAGGCTGAGATTAGTGAATACATGGTCCATGCTAGGGTCCTAACATAGGCATGGAGGATGCAGTCTCTGCCTCATTAACTCTGTCTTTCTGTTGGCATCATTTGGTGCACCCAAATACATGCAGTCCAATGATCTTTCAATCTAATCTATGATATGGACTTTACAACTTCCAGGAAGAAGCTACCAGGCAAATCTCAACTTTTATTCAATTATGTGTGTCTTTTGATTTTCTTAGTCCTTGATGCACATCTTGAGGAATATGACATTCCTCCATAAAGGCAATGGACTGTTATTCCATGGTAACAGTAACCAGAGGGATCCTTTAACCATAAAATGCATTTCCTATCGGCAAGGCTAAAGAACGCTCGGTGATCCCATTCTCAACTCAGAGTCAGCTTGAACTCCTGGACAAGGGCAGAGCTAAACACAAACTAAAGCTTGCTATGGAGACTGAACCCTGAGCAATGAAACATGAATCTTAGAATGACCATGAACTACAAATTTTCTCACATGGTTTGAGAGGCTGACTGGGGAGACAGAGATGAAGAGGCTCATAGGATGAAAACAGATAGCAGATACCAGAGAAGAATTTGAAGGTAACAGACAGAATAAGACATCAGGAGTGCATAGGAACCTGTCTTTTAAAAGGGTCCTATAACCCTGCCTGTAGACTTAGTAGTCATGGAACCCTGGACTGAAGAAGTGCTGGGTGAATGAATGCACCCTTAGAGGTGTCATGGGCAGGTAGCCAGATGCCAGGATCTTTCATTCCCAACTTCAGTCATTACAGAAATTTGGGTTCTTTGACATGGTAACTTAGGGTACAATGACATGGAGTTCCAAAGCCTGCTTCTTCTTGATGAAGGAGCATTGAACATCTTTGGTGGCCCTGAGTGTGAAGGGGTACTACCACATCCTGGAGTACCTGGTTGCTCCACGGATTTCCAGAATGTGTGGCACTGTTTAGGTCATTCTAAGCCTCAGCAGATGCCAGCAGTTTAAGAGATTAACTTTAGTTTAGAAAAAAATATTTCTGAAGTCCTGGAGACAGGGGGTTGCATGGTCAGATGAGTGATGGATTTCACAAGCAAAGGTACCAGATGAGGAGGAAAGGAATCTGGGATCATTGAGGGACTGAAAACTATTCATCTGGAGTTAATCTTTGGACCTTTTTTCATGTGTCTCATTTAGCTACCAGGACCTTAGGTAATACTTTTGTTTTATCAAAAACGTAAATAGTAGACACATCAGCTGCCTTTTTAAAATAGAAGTTACTTGGCAGAAAGAACTCACAGGTTTGAAAAAGAAGGCTATCTATAGGACAATAAAAAACATCTTTTTTTTTCCCATTTTAGACTTGTTTAACATGGTCCACAGTACTCTGATGGAGAGAGATACACACACACAGCTAGAGAGACACATACAGACAGGTAGACAAAAGGAACAGATTTGGTAGAGAACAGTCCTCAGCAAGTCCAGAGCTGCTTGTATTCATCCAGGTTGCAGATGCAAGCACAGAAGGCCAGAGAGAGAGTGAGAGACTGGGAGAGAGAGAGATACAGAGAGAGACAGATAGAGACAGAGACAGACAAAGAGAGAGACAGAAAGAGAAAGAGAGGTTCAGTAAGCCCGTAGGCCCAGTGCAAAGCAAGTAGAGTTGTAGAGGCCCATCAGGGTGAAGGGACATATACAGAGATACAGAGACAGTAAGAGACACAGATACACAGAGAGAGCGACAGGGAGAGATAGAGAGTTAGACATGATGTGTCAGACAAACAGCAGAGAGACACAAAGACATACCAAGGCTTAGTGTCGCCTGAGATAAGTGAATATGGAGGATTCTCTCTGCCTCATGAACTCTGTCCTGCTGCTGACATAATTTGGTGCACCTGATTACCTGAAGTTCCATGATCCTTCAATCTAATCTAAGATTCGGAATTTAAACTTCCTGCAAGAAGCTACCATGCAAAACACAGTTTTGGTTCAGTAATGTTTGTCTTGTGATTTTCTTGGTCCATTGATGCACATCTTGGGGAATTTGACATCTTCCATAAAAGAATTTGAACAGTTTTTCCATGGTAACAGTAACTGAACATATCCCATAATCATAAGATGTATTTTTTACTGGGGAGCTAGACGAAGGCTTGGTACTCTGGAACTCAGAAATCAGAGTCAGACTTAACTCATGGTCAAGGGCAGAACAAAATGCCTGAACATTCAAGTCGAGACAGAATTCCTAAAAGAGGAGGGAAGAAACTGCCGAAGTCATAGTGCTGAAAACACAAATGATTCAGGGAATGTGATGTTGGACCTCATCTGTGGAATACAGACCAACCTGAAGGGATGTCTCA
The DNA here is from genome assembly GCF_003668045.3 of Cricetulus griseus. NCBI lineage: Eukaryota > Metazoa > Chordata > Mammalia > Rodentia > Cricetidae > Cricetulus > Cricetulus griseus. The sequence continues at coordinate 2,303,984 of NW_023277141.1, read as the reverse complement.
CCGTTTAGTCAGTCTAAGAAAATGACCTCTGCAGTTTCCCTCTCACCCAAGCATGGACATGGAGAGAGGACACAGAGAGAGAACCTTCCTGACTTTCTCAGCAATAGTCTTGTTCTTTATTTTACATTGAAGGGGAAAGTAAGAAATGGAAACTGAACACTGAGCAATGGCAGACCTACTTTAGAAATTTCATGAAGCAAGGATTTCAGACGGGGGGAGAGTATGAGTTGGGGAGACAGGAGAAGAGTCACAGGGGGTCAGAGGAATAGCAGAGAGCAGATAAATGACAGGAAGTGGATAGTGAGGGTGAGAGAGAAAAGTAGAGAGAGAGAGAGAGATTCTCAGTTAGCAGGCAGGCCCAGTGCAAAGCACATAGATTTGTAGAGGCCTACCATGGTGAAGGGGCATATACAGAGAGCAAGGACCAATACACGATATGCGAGTGGGGACAGAGGGAGGGGGCATCCTCCTGCAGGTCCCAAGTAACTCACGTGAGCCCCCCTCCGAACGAGGATCATAGTTCGGCGGATGGACTCTGAACTGCCTGTGAGAGTCTGCCTCCGAACTCGGATCCTGGGCTGGCAGATGTAGGCAGAACTACCACTGGGACTCAGCGTGTCAGAGCCCACCTCTGAACTTGGATTCTGGGCCAGCATATGGATGCAGAACTGACACTGGTCCTTGACGAGTCAGAGCCGTCTGCCAAAATCGGATCAGGAGCAAAGATCACTGGTATAATATGACTCTAAGCAGTGACGACGAATGGAACCAGAATTATCCCCTGGCTTACCTGGATGGTCACAGAATTGCTTGTTGGACCCTGCCACTGAATCAGATCCTGGGTGTGCAGATGGAGTCTGAACTGCCAACGGTTTTGGGGTGCCAAATCCCTGCACAGAACTTGGATGCAGAGAAGGTAGATAGATGCAGAATTGCCACTGGGTCTCGGCATCTTGGAAATACTTCTGAACTTGGATCTTGGGCCAGCAGATTGATGCAGAAATGCAACTGGGCTTTGGATTGTCAGAGCCCACTGCAGAAATTGGGTACAGGAAAAGAACTATCTATTGTACCTGTGAGAGATTTTCTCCCACTGCTACTTGAAATGGCCCGACCTTTCTCAATGTGGGGGACTTCTTGAGGCCCCCCCTGGGGGTTTCTCCACCTTAATGGGTTTCCTTGTTTGTACTGTGTCGTTCCATATTCATTGGTCCAGTGTCTACCCTTAACTTCTACACAATCTTCTACGCAATCCAGAAGGCAGTGGCCTTCCATATGAGGCATTGCTAGAACTTATTTGTCTACAATTTCTCTTAATATGTTCCATTTTACCACAGTTGAAACAGCTAGGTACCTGGAGCCTTCGTGGTCTCCAGGGGAAGGCTCTTTCTACCCAAGATTCTGGTTAATAGTAGTCTTAAACTCTAGCTTCTTGGTACCTATGTTGACCTCTGTAAGGTGCTTCTCCTTTCTAAGCCCTTACATCCTTACCTCTAGAACTTTTAATTTCCTGTTGCCATTTTAAACCTTTGGAGATGGCTTCTCCTACCCAAGCTCCAGTATCTTGTACATTATAATAAATGTTGGCTTCATACAAATCCATTCTTCTAGAAGAGCTGATCTGATCTTTAAAGGCAAAAGTATTCTTTTGCATATTGGGTTTGAATATTCATAAGCTGTTGTATATATAATTGATTGTCTTGTTTCTGGATCTGTTACCTATAATGCTACTGCTCTAGTTAACCTTTGTAAGAAGTCCTGGAACTGTTCTATAGGTACCTGTTCTATTCTGGTATAAGCTTCTAGGCATTCTCCTGGCTCAGGAACCTTATCCCAGGCATTTAATGCTGCTTTCCTGCATAGAGACAGTATATCGTCATCATATTCAGTCTGAACCTGTGGTCAGCTTAAATACCGTGACCAAGAAACTTATCTAGAGGGGCTTCAAAACCTTCCTTTATTCCCTGACTCTCAAGGAGCTTTGCCTCTTCCCTTGCTAATGCCTCCCATTGGATTTGGCATGAATTCTCAAGTACAGCTGCTACCAATCGTTCCAAATCTGTGGGTGTCACCCTGTTAAAGGTTGCCCATGAATGTAATAGCTGTTTTACATATGGGCTATGGAGACCATATGAGACAACTGATTCTATAATATTCTTAAGTTCCTTCAGCTCTATATGTTGCCATTCATAAGCCATCTGTCCATGAGGGTGTTTCTTAGAAGCTGGCTTTTCTACCATGGTAGCTGGGTACAATAATGGTCTACAAGTACCAACCTTACAAGAATAGTCATGATACTTGGGAGGAGTGGGTGCCTGGGATTGGAGTGATTCTGTTTCTGAGGCATCCCAATGATCTTTAAGCCTAGTAATGATATCCTCATGAAAATTTCAATCTCCTTAATCATAAAAGATTCTAAGCATGTTAGTGAATCTGTAAATTGCTCTAACTGCTCATTTACATGTTTTTCTAGGTCTTTAATATATCATCCTTGTTTTTGTTTGCTGTTTTGTTTTTTTTTAAAAATGGAGTGTGATGGATGTCTCTACAATTTTGTTCAAAGGACTACACAACCTGGAAAAGCTGTTGCTGCTATTGATGCATAACATATTGCCATTATTGCTCTTTTTATATAAACATAAATATATAAATATAAAAGAAACAGAAAGAAATGCACTCAGAAAAGTATAAAAGCACATCCAAAATAAAAAAAAGTACCTTAATTTTGCCATTTTAGAGTGGTTTGGCATGCTCTACAGTACTCTGACAGAGAGTCAGAAATACACAAGTCAATGGAGACACATACAGAAAAAATACCAAAGATCAGCTTTGGTAGAGAACAGTCCTGAGAATGTCCAGAGCTGCTGGTATTCATCCAGGAAGCAGAGGCAAAGGTAGAAGGCCAGTGATAGAGTGAGAGTCTGGGAGAGAGAGAGCAAGATAGATGGGGGGTGGGGCCTCAGATAGCAGGCAGGTCCAGTGCAATTCAGGTAGAGCTATAGCAACCCACCAGGGTGAAGGGATATACACAGAGAGACAGTGACAGTGAGTGATAGAGATTTAGAGATAACAATTCAGACAAACAGAGGGAGACACACAAACAAACCATGGCTTAGTATAGGCTGAGATAGGTGAATACCAGGTCCACGGGTAGGTCCTCTCATACTCAAGGATGATGCTGTCTCTTCCTCATGATGTCTGTACTACTGCTGACATGATTTGGTGCACCCAATGTATCTTCATTCCAATGATCCTTCAATCTAATCTAAGATATGGAATTTAAACCTTCCTGGGAGAAGCTACCATGCAAACTCAAATTTCGTTCAATAATGTGTGTTTTTACATTTTCTTGGTCCATTAATACACATCCTGGGGAATAAAGTATTCATCCTTAAAAGCATTTGAACAGTTTTTCCAGGGTAACAGTAACTGGAATAATGACTTAATCATAAGATGTATTTCCCATGGGCCAGTCCGAAGAATGCTTGGTACTCCCAATCTCAGAACTCAGAGTCAGCTTGAACTCATGGGAAAAGGCAGAACAAAATGCCTGAACATTCAAGTCGAAACAGAATACCCATTATTGGAAAGAAGAAACTGTCGAAGGCGTAATCCTGAAAACACAAATGATTCATCGAATGTAGTGTTGGACCTCATCCTTGGGATAAACACTGACCTTAAGGGGTGTCTCACAGTTTGTTCAGTCTGAGAAAATGATCTCTACGTATTCCCACACATCCAAGCATAGGCATGGTGAGAGGTCACAGAGAGAGAACCTCCATGGCTTTCTCAGCAATAGTGTTGGACTTTTGTGTACGTTGAAGGGGAAAGTACTAAATGGAAACTGAACACTAAGCAATGGAAAACCTACATTTGAAATTCCATGAACCGAGGATTTCAGACATGGTGGGAGAAGGTGAGTTGGGGAGAGAGGAGAAGAGACGAAGTGGGTCAGAGAAATAGCAAAGAGCAGATAGCAGATAGGAAGTGGAAGATGAGAGGGAGGGGGTGAGAGAGAGAAAGAGAGAGAGAGAGAGAGAGAGAGAGAGAGAGAGAGAGAGAGAGACAGAAAGAGAGGGAGAGATAGAATAAGAGAGCATAAGTGACTCTGAATCTGTCTTTAAATAGGTCCTTTAAAGCAGCCTGCAGACTTAGTAACCCTGAAAGTTGTACTGAACAGAGTACTGCCTGAGTGAGTGATTGAGGGCATCACGCCAGGTGCCTTGGACAGGCCAGGCTGATGCCTGCAACTTTCATTCCCACTTTCGCTGAATTCTGAATGTTGGGGTATTAGAAATTGCAATTTAGGGAATAAGAATATTGAGTTCTCTAGATTGCATCCTGCTGAAGTTGGGCATTGACCAATATGGGGGACCTTAGTATATTGTGGTACTACCGCATCTTGGAGTATCTGTTTGTTCCTTACTTGGACAGGCCAGGTAGCACTCACTCAGGTCTCCTAGACCTCAACAGATGTCAGCAGTGTAGGAGGTGAATTTAAGTGTAGAAACAAAAGTGTTTCTGAAATACTGTATCACAGCAGTGTATGAACAGTTGATGGAGTGATTCGAGAAAGAGAGATCCCAGATAATGATTAAAGTAATCCAGAAACATAGAGAGGCAGAATAATATTTTTCTGAAGTGCATCTTTGTACCTGTTTGCATGGGTACCATTTAGCTCCCTGGAACTTACAGGGATGTTTTGGGTTTACCAAAAACATAAATTGAAGACACATAAGCTGCCTCTTTAAGATAGAATAGACTTGGCTGGAGGCATTCTCATTTTGGAATGGGAAGGGTATAATTTGGACAATAAAAAATCACCATTAATTTGCCATTGTAGAGATGTATAGCAAGCTCTTCAGTACTCTGACAGAGAGACAGACAGACAGACATACACACAGACAGACAGACACACACACACACACACACACAGAGAGAGAGAGAGAGAGAGAGAGAGAGAGAGAGAGAGAGAAATGGACAGACAAATTCTCAATTTAGGTCGAGACCATTAAAGAAGAAGTACACCTTCATTTATTCACACAGGGTGCAGAGACAAAAACAGAGGACCAGACTGAGAGAGAGACAGAGACTTTGGTTTAGTGTACCAGGCAAACACATTGCAAAGCATTTAGAATTATAGACTCCCACCCAGGGTGTAGAGACATACACAAAGAGACACAGTGAGAGACAGAGATACACAGGGACAATGACAGAGACAGTGAGTGATAGAGAGAGTGTTAGAGAATGAAATGAAGACAGATAGACAGTCCAACACTTTCTGTAATGTAGGATAAGTGCATTATACTTCCAGAGGCAGGCTCCCAAATTATGCATAGAGGAAGCTGTCTATGCCTAATGAACTCTGTCCTGCTGCTGACATCATCTAATGCACCCAAATATCTGCAGTGTAATGAACTTTCAATCTAATCTAAGAAATGGAATTTAAACCTTCCTGGAAGAAGCTAACCAGGAAAACTCAACTTATGTTTTACAATAAAGTGATACCTTTCATTTTCTTAGTCCATTGATGTACTTCCTAGGGTATTTGACATTGCTCCACAAAAAGGCATTGAACAGTTTTTCCACATTAACAGTAGCAGCTAGATTCCCTTAAACATAAGATGTAATTCTAATGGAGGTGGCTGAAGGAGGCTCGGTACCCAACATCTCAGAAGATGGAGTCAGCCTGAACTCATTGATAATTGTGGAACAAAAAAACCCTGAACCGTAGAGATGAAACAGGGGTCAGAACAGTGGATGGAAGTCTATCTTGTTAGATACAAGAATAGCTACCCCAGCTCGTTACTTGGGTCCATTTGATTGGAGTATCTTATCCCAACCATTTACTCTGTGGTAATGTCTGTCTTTGAATTAGAGGTGTGTTTCTTGTATGCAGCAGAAGGATGGATTCTGTCTTCATATCCAATCTGTTAACCTGTGTCTTTTTATTGGCGAATTAAGACCATTAATATTGAGTGATATTAAGTTCCATTCAGTGTTCCTTCTTTTTTGTTTTTTGTTTGTTGTTGGTACTGGTATTGTGTGTGGATTTATCCTGCCTTATATTTTGTGTTATTGTAGAGGATGATTATCTACTGCCTATGTTTATGCGAGTGTAGTTAATTTTGTTAGGTTGGAGTTTTCCTTCCAGTAATTCCAGTAAAAAATATCTTGATTTCTCCATTTATAGTGATTGAAAGCTTTGCTTGGTATAGTAGTCTGGGCTGGCATCCATGTTCTCTCAGAGTTGGTAAGATATCTATCCAGGTCCCTCTTGCTTTCAGTGTTTCCATGGAGTAGCCTGGTGTTATTCTGATAGGTTTGCATTTATATGTTACTTGGCCTTTTTACCTTGCTGCTCTTAATATTTTTTCTTTATTCTGTATGTTTGGTGTTTTAATTATTATGTGACGAGGGGACTTTATTTGTGGTCCAGTCTATTTGGCGTTCTGTATGCTTCTTGTACTTTCATTGGCATGTCTTCCTTTAGGTTGGGAAAGTTTTCTTCTATGATTTTGTTGAATATGTTTTCTGCACCTTTGAGTTGGGTTTCTTCACCTTCTTCTACACTTATTATCCTTAGATTTGGTCTTTTCATGGTGTCCCAAATTTCCTGAATATTTTGTGTTATGGATTTGTTAGACTTCAGATTTTCTTTGCTTGACAAGTTTATTTCCTCTAGCTTGTCTTTAGCATCTGAGATTCTGTCTTCCATCTCTTGTATTCTATTGGTTATGCTTGCATCTGTGGTTCCTGATTGTTTGCTAAGCTTTTCCAATTCCAGCATTCCCTCAGTTTGTGTTTTCTTTATTGTCTCTAATTCAGTTTTCAGGTACTGAACTGTTTCCTTCAACTGTTTAATTGTATTTTCTTGCCTTTTTTGCTTTGCTTGATTTCTTGCATCTTTTGGTTTGTCTTTTCTTCCATTTCTCTGAAGAATTTTCTGATTTTCTCTCTTAGGTTCTCTATCATGTCAGTGAAGTTGTTTTTAAGGTTGCTCTCTTCTGCTTCTTCTGTGTTGGGATGTTCATGTCTTGCTGGTGTAGAGTCCCTAGTCTGTGGTGGTGTCATCTTGGTTTTCCTGTTGTTGGATGTGTTCTTATATTGTCGTCTTCCCATCTCTTGTTCCAGTGGGTAGAGTTGGTGTCACTCCTTTCCTGGAGTGTATGGGTCTGGTGTTCTCTTCAGGTGTGTGCAATTGCAGGTAGGTCTGAGGCACTTGTTCTGCAGGTGGGTGAGGGCAGCACTTGCACAGAGATGTCAACAAACTCTGGGTTGCTTGGTCCTCAGGGGTCGAGTCATCCTGTCGAGGATCGCTGGGCAGGGTTTTCCATTATGGGCAGATAGAAGTTGGGCCCAAGTCAAAGGGTTAAGCATCTCCCCTCTGCACTCTCTGCATTCTGTGGGGCCCAGAATGTCCCAGCGATCTCAGCAGTGACAGGATCCGAGGGTCTTCAGGGACCAATTCATTCTGCCTGCAGATCTCAGGGAGGGATTAGCCAGGGCTGGCAGGCAGAATTTGGGCCCAAGATAGTGTCCGAATCAGCTCACCTCTGGACTCTCTGCACTCTGTGGGGGCCGGGAATGGACGAGCAATCTCAGCAGAGAGACTTCTTCCTTTTGATTAAGGGTAATTAACCAACTTTGGGGGAGAATAGTGGTGTACTACTACTTCTTGGAGTAGCTGATTTCTCCCTGGATTTCCAGAATGTGTGGCACTGTCTGTGGCTTCCTAATAGTTTTCAGATATAATCAGTGGATGAGATGTGGTCAAGTTTATAGAAGAAAATATTTCGGAAGTTCTTTTGTCAGAGGGCTGTATGGTCAGATGAAGGAGGGTTTTCCCCAGGAAAGCTTCCAGTTGAGGAGGAAAGGAATCCGAGATCATTGAGAGGCTGAATACTATTTTTCTGGAGTGCATCTTTGGACCTTTTTGCAAGGGTCCCATTCAGCTCCCTGGAAATAACAGGAATACTTTGGATTTGCCAAAAGCATAAATTGGAGAAAATCAGCTGCCTCTATATGATAGAATTCACATGGCTGAAACAAAGAAGAGTATCTTTAGGACAATAAAAAGCACCTTAATTTTGCCATTTTTTGAGTGGTTTGGCATGTTCTTCAGTACTCTGACAGAGAGAAAGTCCCATACATAGTGAGAGAGACACATACAGACCGACAGAGAAGAGAGAGGCTCAGTGTAGCAGACAGGAATACTGTAAAGCAGGAAGAATTGTAGAGGCCCACCAGAGTAATGAAATATATAGGGACAGACAGAGACATTGAGAAACAGATATACACAGAAGCAGAGACAGTGTGTAATGGAGAGTTAAGGACTGAAAAGTCAGTCAAACAGACAGAGAGACACACAGAAAAACCAAGGGTTAGTGTAGTCTGAGATATGTGAATACCAGTTCCAGAGGTGTTTTCCAATATACACATGGGTATGCTGTCCCTAACTCATGAACTCTCTCCTGCTGCTGACATAATTTTGTGCACCGAAGTAGCTGCATACCAATGATCTTTTTATCTAATCTAAGAAATGGAATTTTATCCTTCCTGGAGGAAGCTACAATGGAAAACTCAACTTTTATTCAGTAATGCATGTCTTTTCATTTTCTTAGTCCATTGATGCACATCTTGGCATATATGACCATCATCCACCAAACCATTTGAATAGTTTTTCCATGGTAACAGTACCCGAAAGGATCCCTTTAATCATAAGACGTATTTCCCATGGGAGAGACCGAAGAAAGCTTGGTACACCCGATTTCAGAATAAGAGACAGCATGAACTCATGGACAAGGGCAGAACAAAATTCCTGAACGTCCAAGTTGAGACAGAATTCCTAAGTTAGGAGGGAAGAAACTGCCGAAGGTATAATGCTGAAAACACAAATGATTCAGTGAATGTGGTGTTTGACGTCATCCTTCGTATACACACCGACTATAATGGATGTCTCACTGTTTGTTCAATGGTTGAAAATTATCTCTGTGGTTTCCAATTCACCCATGCATGGGCATGAAGAGAGTTCACAATCGAGAGAGACCCTCCCAGGCTTTCACAACAAAAGTGTTGGTCTTTTGTTTACATGGAAAGTGAATGCCCACTATGGAATCTGAATACTGAGCAATGGAATACCAGCTTTAGAAAGTCCATGAACCCAGAGTCATCTGACACCAACGATCTGCATTCTGGACCGAGTTTGGCCATGGGATCTGACACACTGCACACCCAGAGACAGTCCTGCCCTCATCCGCCTGCCCAGGAAGGACAGAAGCTGTTTCCAGTTCCCTTTCATCACTGCTCAGAGTTATTTGACACCAGCGACCTGTGTGCTGTACCGAGTTCAGTGGTGGGTTCCGACACACCATGATTGGTGACAATTCTTCCTCCAACTACTGGGCTGGTGGAACAGGCACTCCTGAACACTGCTGCTGCCCGGAGAACACTGACACCTCTATCCTTGAGAAGGGGACTGACATCAGAGATCTTTTTGCATCTACCAGAATAGTACCTTGGTCCCATACCCACCAGGAGAGCAAGGAACTCCTGTTACACCAACCAGAAGAAAGGATGAGGAAAGGACAAGGAAAAAGTAAATTCAACAACAGAAAACCCAATATGACACCACCGGAGACAACGACCCATACACCAGCAGGACCTGAACATCACGATGCAGATGAACCAGAAGATAATTGTTATTCTTTTGTTTAAAAAGAAGAAAAGAGAAATGCTGAGACATGAGACATAAGACTATAAGTTATTTATAAGTCCCGGCAGAATGGGGAGACTAAGAAGAGGAACAGGGGTAAATGGATGACCGCCACAGCCGGTAGCCATAGAGAGACAGAGCGAGAGCATAGGTGGGGGACAGAGTAGAGTGGGGGAACAGAGAGCACAGAGAGCGGGAACAGAGAGCGGGACAGAGAGTGTAAATGATCAGGGGGCTATCTTTTAAAAGGGTTCTCTACACCTGCTTGCAGACTTAGTTCCCATGGAACCTTGGGCTGACCAGTGTATTGCCTGTTTCACCAGGTAACAGGGGCATGCCAGCATAATGCCTGAACATTTCATTCCCACCTCTACTTATTATTAAAAAAAGGTGGGGTGTTTAGACATTGCAGGTTAAGGAATAAGGGCGTCGAATTCTTAAGACTACTTCCTGCTGACATGGGGGCGTTGACCATCTTTGGGGGACCCGGGAAGGTTGGGGTGCTGCCATGTCCTTGGGTAGCTGGTTGTTTCATTGCAGTCCAGGCTGTATGGAACTCCCTGGTGCCTCTTAGACCTGGCAAGATGTTGACAGAGAAGAAGACAAGGTTTGAGTTTAGAAAAAAATTTTTCTTAGGTCCTGTCATTTGAGGGGAAGATTGTAAAATGAGTGAGGGGTTCCCGAGGAGTCCTAAGATGAGGGAAGGGAATCCTGGGACCAGGGAAAGATTGAATATTACCTGGAGTGAACCTGACCTGTTTGAATATGATCCGGCTCCCTGGAACTTACAAGAATCCTTAGAGTTTGTGGAAACATAAGTATTAGACATGTTAGAAGCAACTTGGCTAAAAGCATTACCATTTTAAAACACACAGATTTTTTAGGACAATGAAAAGCATCTTAATCTTGACCTTGTAGTTATGATCCTATAGTGGTATTGTAGAACTGACTATGAACAGTAGCATGAGAAATAGAGAAATCCAGAACATATTTCATTTTTTTTAATGTCTCAACTCATTTTATCATCATTTAAGCCTTTTTATCCTCAGGCCTTCATAACTACATTCTCAGACTTTTATACATCTTAGACTTTCCTATCTTTACATAGATAAACCCCAATACCTGTTACTGGAATCTGTTTTGCTTTAAGCTGGCAAGACAACCAGTCATCAAAAGCATCAGAGTTCTTGAGAAGGATAAGATTTTACCTGAATCAATGATTAAAGAATAACAGAGACTTGCCAGCAGGCTGTATGGACAGCCACCCCAAGGTCCTCCATCCATAGTAGTGGGCTGCAGGACATCTGCCTTCTTGATGATAGCATGTGACCTGTGGATTAGAGACTTTGGGAAGACTCGCCTACCGTTGGCCGAAGCAACGCCGGGAAAGTCGATTCCGTTGTCCTCTTGTCCAGGGTCTTGAATACTTTGTAATAGTTGTGGTGAAGGGCAGGGTTGCTCAGTGACCAGCGTTGTCACTGACTTGAGATGAAGTTTCTTCAGTTCCCATCAGTCTTCTCGGAGGAAATGGGGTAGGACCAGCATCTGGCCTATCTCTCTGTTATAAAAAGCTTTTTAACAAAACATTTTAAATGTCATATTCTCTAGATCTCTGAGCATTTGAGGGCTGTCATCTGTTTAGTATCTCAGCAGTTAAAAGTTTGCCTTTAGTTAGAGAAAAATCCCTTTTTGTAATAAAAGCTGTACCTTTGTAAACGGCTTATAGGATAGACTGAGTGGTATAAATATTTTGTTAGTTTGAAATAGACCTTTATGATTTTGAACTTTCATCATCATTTAAACATACATGAGTTAAATTTAAGTTGTATAGACTTGGCTTATATTTTAAGTAAAGGTAGATTAGAACTTTATGACTTTAAATGTTTACCATCATTTAAAGATATATAGCAATTTAGAAATATGAGACTTAGTATACTTTAATTTGAGTTGTACATAGAGCTAGATAAGTATAAATTTAAATTACAGGTACAGAGACAAGCAGCACTGGATAACAGTAAAGGGGGAACCAGAATGTAATCTCTGACCCATACATTGTAGCAAATGGACAGGAGATTTAAAGGGAGAGAGTAGATTTAAACAGATGGCCCTGGATAGGCACAGTATTTAGTAAACAAGCCACGAACAACAGAGCCAGTGAAAGAAGAAATCATAGACAAAAAATAAAATAAAAAGCAAAAAGATCAGGCAGAAATCAAAAATCAGGCAGACAGGTTTGCTGGCATAGGCCGCTGGAGCTGGGTGTGCCTACAGGTAGGTCACATGACCAAAATGGCGGGGACTGCAAGCTGCTTTTGTCTGTTTACCTGCTTGTTGGATGAAACCAGAAAAGTTCCTCTATGCCTTTCCCATGGGTGAGGCAAGTGGAAAACCGGCATAAAGCTCCTCTCTGGTTGCAAGTCTGCCCGTGGGAGTTGCCAGGGGTCTGGCCCCGAAGGGGACACAGCTATCCCAAAATCAAAAAGTGACCCAGTGGTCCAAATTGAAAAAGCAAAAAAGCACCGCTCCTGGAGCAGGATCCCATGCCTGACCTTCAGGAAATGCACCCAACAAGTGAAAGAAGAAATAAAAAGCAAGATGTCAGGTGGCAGTGCTTGCCTGTGCAAGTCACTGAACTGAGTGGGTAGGCCTAAGCTAGGTCACCTGGTTATGACCAAGATGGCAGCCCCCAGTTTAGCCCATGTGTTTGAGATGGCGAACCCCGTAAGCACATTCTCAACTGCCAGAAAAATTTCAAACTTAATTCATGTGAAAAAATGAAAACCAGCAAACAAACAAAACTCCCAGAGCATCTCAAGCAGACATCGTCATCCAAGAGGAAACACAGTAAGAGAAAGAACAAACAGAACAATGAGGGAAATTCCCACGTAAAAGAAAGTTCCCACTGGGAGGCAGAACTCCGCTCATTTACCTACTTGCTGCCAGTAACAGAAAGATCCTGTAAAAATGTATTTCCCGTGGGCAAGGCCAAAAAATGGCAGAGATTGCCCTATCTGAGAGCACCCGGCCTGAAACCGAAAAATGGACCCAGAGTGAACAGTGCTGGGTCTGCCCCTTGGAAATGGTTCTGGGTATCTAACCGAATTGCAGCAAATAGGCAGATCAGTGAGTTCAAGAGATCCTTAGTTGGAAAAGTGTCAAGTTGAGTTCCAGCATGTCAGACTGCTGCAGGCAGGAGGAAGTGCGAGGAAAAGCAGAGATGGAAGTGGGTTAGGAGTTTAGATTTTAGGATCTCTGAGAGTTCCCATGCTCCTGGCAGGAAAAGTTACAAAGAAAGACTATCCCACCAGTTAGCTTTGAGAGAGGGTCTACGGAGAGAGCCTAAACCAAGTAGGGTGCCAAAATGTTATTCTTTTGTTTAAAAAGAAGAAAAGAGAAATGCTGAGACATGAGACATAAGACTATATAAGTTTATTACACGGCCCGGCAGAATGGGGAGACTAAGAAGAGGAACAGGGGTAATGGCTGACCGCCATGGCTGGTCGCCATAGAGAGACAGAGCGAGAGCATAGATGTGGGACAGAGTAGAGAGGGGCAACAGAGAGCACAGAGCGAGGGAACAGAGAGCGGGACACAGAGTGTAAAAGGGCAGGGGCCTATCTTTTAAAGGGGTCCTCTGCACCTGGGTGCAGACTTAGTTCCCATGGAACCTTGGGCTGACCAGGGTATTGCCTGTTTCACCAGGTAACAGGGGTAGGCCAGCATAATGCCTGAACCTTTCAATAATGACCTTAAAAACATATTCAGAAAAATGATAGAGGACCTCAAAGAGGACATGAGAAAGTCCCTTAAAGAAATTGAAGAAAATAATAAACCTAAAAATACAAATCTCTTAAGGAAACATTTCAAGACCTAAAAACTGAAATAGAGATAATAAAGAAAGCACAATCTGAGGGAATGATGGAAATAGAAAAGTTGGGTAAATAATCAGGAACTACAGATATAAGCATAATCAATAGAATACAAGAGATGAAAAACAGAATCTCAGGAGTTGAGGACACACAATAGATTCATCAACCAATGAAAATCTTAAGTCCATCAAATCCCTAATACAAAATATCCAGGAAATATGGGATATCTTGAAAAGACCAAAACTTAGCATAATAGGTATAGAAGAAGGTGACAAAATCCAACTCAAAGCACAGAAAACATATTCAACAAATCATAGAAGAAAACTTTTCCCAATCTTAAAAAAGACATGCCAACCAAAATACAAGAAGCCTTAAGAACACCAAATAGACAGAAACATAAGAAGGTCTCCTCCCTACCTAATAATCAAAACAACAAACATACATAACAAAGAGAAAATACTAAGGGCAGCAAAGGATAAAGTTCAATTACCTATAAAAGCTAACCTATGAGAATGACACCCGATTTTCCATGGAAACTCTGAGAGCCAGAAAGAAGGTCATGGATAGAAATCCTACCTACACTAAGAGTTCATGGATGCCAGCCCAGACTATTATGCCCAGCAAAGCATTCAGTCATTATAGATGGAGAAATCAAAATATTCCATGACAAAACAAGATTCAAACAATACATATCCACCAATCCAGCCCTACAGAAAGTTCTGGAAGGAAAACTGCAACCCAAGGAAGTTAACTACAACCAGAAAAATATAGGCAATAGATAAACCCACTTTACCAACTGCCAAATAGAAAAAGGGATAGAATCCCACACATAATTTCAATATCTATAGATAATAGATATCTATAGAACATTCCATCCAAATACAAAATAATTTACCTTCTTTTCAGTGCCACATGGAACCTTCTCTACAATCGACCACATACTTGGCAACATACAAAACGTCAACAGGTACAAAAAAATTGAAATAACCCACTGTGTCATATCAGATCACCATGCTTTAAAATTAGAATTCATCATGAACATGAAATACAGAAAACCTACAAACTCATCGAAATTAAGTAACGCACAATTCATGGGTACATGAAGAAATAAAAGAGGAAGTTAAAGATGTCCCAGAATTCAATGAGAATTCAGACACAACATATCCAAACCTCTGGGATACTTTGAATGCAGTGCAAAGAGGAAAGTTCATAGCACTAAATGCCCACATGAAGAAACTGGAGAATAATCACAGTACAGAATTAACTGCACAACTGAAAGATTTAGAAAACAAAAAGGCCAATACAACCTGGATGAACAGACGCCAGGAAATAATCATACTGGGGGCTGAAATCAATATGATGGAAAATAGGGAACAATACAAAGAATCAATATAACAAAAATTTGGTTCTTTGTTTAAATCAACATAATAGACAAACCTTATCCAAACTTACCAAACAACAAAGAATGAACAGGGGGACATAACAACAGACACAGTGGAAATGCAGAGAAACATCTGGTCATATTTTGAAAACCTATATTCCTCAAAATTTGAATATCTAAAGGAAAAGCACAATTTACAGGAGAGATTTCACTTACCAAAATTAAATCAAGAACAGTTAAGCAACTTAAATAAACATATATCCCCAGAATGAAATTGAAGCTGTCAACAGAAGTCTCACAACCAAAACCAGCCCAGGACCAGATGGCTTCAGTTCATAATTCTACCATGAATGCAAGGCACATCTAATACCAATTCTCCGCAAAGTATTCCACATAATAGAAGCAGAAGGGTCATTACCAAACTGTCTTTAGAGGCTTCAATTATGTTGATAACAAAACCACCCAAAGACACAAATAAGAATGAGACTACAGACCAATATCCCTCATGAAAATTGATGCAAAAATTCTCAATAAACTGTGGCAAATAAACTCCAAGAACACATCAGAGAAATCATCCATCACAATTAAGTAGGCTTCATCCCAGGGATGCAAAAATGTGTTGAAACAGGAAAATGCATCAATGTAATCCACCATATAAACAGACTGAGGAAAAACACTCACATGATCATACAACTAGAAACTGAAAAAGCCTTGACAAAAATCCAACACCCCTTCATGATAAATGTCCTGGAGAAATCAGGGATAACAGGAACATACCTCAACATAATAAAAGCAATATACAGCAAGCTGACTGCCAACATCAAATTAAATGGAGAGAAATTTAATGCAATTCTTCCAACATCAAGAACACGACATGGCTGTCCACTCTCTCCAAACCTCTTCAATATTTTCCTTGAAGTTCTAGATAGAGCAATAAGACAACAAAATGAGATCAAGGAAATATAAATCGAAAAGGAAGAATTAAACTCTAACTATTTGCAGATGATATGGTAGTCTACGTGAGACCTGAAAAACGATACCAGAGAACTCCTACAACTGATTAACCCCTTCAGCAAAGTGGCAGTATACAAGATTAACTTTAAAAAATCTGTAGCCCTACTATATACAGATGACACATTGTTGGAGAAAGAAATCAGAGAAACATAAACCTTTATAATTCCCACAAACATCATAAAACACCTTGGAGTAACACTAACCAAAAAAAGTGAGAGACATGTATGGTAAGAATTTTGAGTTTCTAAAGAATGAAACTAAATAAGTTACCAGAAAATGGAAACATCTCCCATGCTCTTGGCTAGGTAGGATCAACATGTTAAAAATGGCAATCTTGAGAAAAACAATTTTTAGATTCAACGCAATTCCCATCAAAATCCAAAGTGGGAAATTACCAATAAGGAGCCAAGTAGAAATATAAGGTTGTTTAATAGGGAAAAGTCTTACTTACAGTGCGACATAGCCAGCAGGCATGGCAGCAGTCTGTACATCAAGCAGAAAAACAAATCCAAAAGTGAAAACCCCACCACTTGAGCATCTCAGTCTATGTCAACCTGACAACACCCTCGCAGGCATGATCAGGCACATCAGTAGCCAGTCCCTAAGTAGGCATGGCTACAGCTTCCCCTACAATTCCCCTTTGAGTCTAAAAGAGAATTAAAATTTACAGTGTAAAGTATCCAAAATTAACAATCATAAAGGTGAAATATAAGAAGATACAATATAAGTAGGCTTGTGAGAGAAAAGGTAACAGGAAGAAATAGAGTAGCTGGTTGTGGTGGTGCACACCGGTAGGATTTGCTAGAGGAAGCTGAGGCGGGCAGATTTCCAGACTGAAACCCTGTCTTGGGGAAAAAAGAAACAAGCAAAGTAAAAATAAAATAAGAAAAAAGCCACATAAAGATGCAAAATACAGAGAGAATCTAGATAATATATGCCATATTGTTGTCTTTAAATTGATTGTCGAGGAAGGACTTACTGCTGCTAAAATACATTTGATTATAAATACTGCTAAATTAATCCAACTTATACATTTTAAAAATGCTCTAACTTCAAAATTTAAGTTTAAGGAAAGGCTTCTTAGAAATAAAGGTTTTGCTTACATTTCCACAGAAAATGAAAAGCTGTGGATTCCTTCCAGACTAATATAGTTTGATCAAGCAGACCCCTTGAAGCTGAGAAGATACAACCTTACAGACTACAAAAACAATGACTTGGTCAAATTTCTATGTTCATCATGTTCCTAATGGTGTGAACATCTACCCTAATCAGCATTAAGCAGTTTAGAAGGAACGATGAACAAGTACCCAAATATTGCTTATAAATGTTTGTTTTCATTTAAATGGGGTTATTTATAAATTATAATGAGCATAGTCAATCTCTTTTTAAACAAAGACAAAAAGGGAAATAGTATATAGGAATGAATACTTGTCATTGGTATAGATTTTCATTTATTGATACAACTTTAAGGTCAATTTTGTGATATGTTTTTCTCCTCATTTTTAGGTATTGTGTTTATACAGATCTTTTAAAATGATATGCATAATTAAATATGGGTTACATAGTTACCTATAATAGTCAGAATTTATAATTAGGTTAGTTCGGTTTTCCAGACATAGAGATGTATTTGAGATGGTTAGGTATTCTTCAAAACTTTCAAAGACCTACAGAAATATGGCATTTAAATGGTTTAGGGTTTTTCTTGGCAGTGAGACACAACTGCTCCTGGCACACCAATTACATCCAAAAGGAGGATGGGCATTGAAGAAACTCATTATGGAGTTTGATTTCAACATGGCAAGATTAGCCATTGGGCAACAAACTGCTCTTGCCTGGACTGTTTGTTGCTATATAAACTGGACATGCAGGACCCACAAGAAAGTGACTGCTGAACTAACAAAACAAGAAAGTACTGAAGAATTCCTGTGGAATATGGAGAATTGTGCCAGACACACTGTGGCCTATAGGCTGAAGATGGATGCCCCAACGTTACAGAAGAACTTTGGTAGCCAAATTACAGAAGAACTTTGGAAGACTGTCCAGGTAGCAAGATGTCTCTCTCAATAATAGAGTTTATATATTATCTTTCTGAGGTCTTTGATAGAATTGAAGACAGATAGTTATGGTTATAGTTTTCTCCAGTTATTATAAAAGATAACTTATCTTTATTTTTATTTAGACAGAAAAGAGGAGATAATGGGTAATGTACTTCTTTGTATGTTTATCTTATTGATTGTTGAATAAAATACTGTTTGGCCAATGGCAGGAAGTTAGACAAGACTAGGAGTCAAAGAGGATTCTGGGAAATGTAGTAGAGAAGTGGTAAAACAGGCGGAAGTGTCATAGCAAGGAGACTCACATTTACAAGGAGAAAGCAGAAGAGTCCCCACTATTTCTGCTTCATCTCCAACAGCAACAGGATGTGAGCCACTGGCAAGGAGGGATGCCAATAAGGCTTAAGATAAGTTAAGTCTTATAAAATATATAGATTTGTGATAATTAAGACTATGCTAACAGAGGAGAATCCTAGTAATTGGCCAAGCAGCTTTGTACCTAATATGTCTCTGTATTATTTTGTCCATTCCGGAGGCGGGCAGAATTCGGGCGACTGGCAGAGACCGCCCACATGGCAATATGGCTCAGTCGGCTTTGGCAGAAATATTTATTGTAACAAAAATCCCAACACAATTCTTCACTGACCTTGAAAAACATTTCTCAACTTTATATGGAGAAACAAAAGACCCAGGATAGACAAAACAACCCTATACAATAGAGGAACATCTTGATGCACCACCATCCCTGACTTCAAGATCTATTACAGATCTATAGTCCTGAAAACAGCTTGTGATTGGCACAAAAATTGACAAGTAGGCTAATGCAATAGAGTTGAAAATCCTGATATTAACCTCACACATATGACCACCTGATTTCTAACAAACAATCTAAATATATACGCTGGAAAAAAGAGAATATCTTCAACAAATGGTACTGGCATAACTGGATGCAAACATGTAGTCGACTACAGATAGACGCAAACCATTAGCCCCGCAGAAAACTTATGTCATAATGGATGAAAGACCTCAACATAAAAGCAGCTACACTGAACCTATGAGAAGATAAAGTGGTAAATACCCTTGAATTAATTGGTACAGGAGGCCACTTCCTGAACATAACATTAGTAGCACAGACACTGATATCAACAATTAATAAATGGGACCTACTGAAACTGAGAATCTTCTGTAAGGAAAAGGACACTGTCAGCAAGAAAAAACAGCAGCACACAGACAGGGAAAAGATAATCACCAACCAATCTGATAGAGGGCTGATCTCAAAAATATACAAAGAACTCGAGAAGCTATTCCCCAAAACACCAAACAATGCGAATAAAAAGTGGAGTAGAGAGCTAAATAGACAATGATTAATAGAGGAATTTAAAATGGCTGAAAGACACATAAGAAAGTGTTCAACATCCTTAGCCATCGGGAACTGAAAAACAAAACAACCCTGAGATACCATCTTACTCTTTAGAATGGCTAAAATCAAAAACACCAATGACAGTTTATGCTGCAGAATAGGTTTGGAAATCATTATGGCTGGTGGGAGGGACAATTTCTACAGCCACTTTGGAAATCATTATGGCGACTCATAAAAAAAAATGGGAATGAGTCTACCCCGAGATCCAGCAATTCCACTCCTAGGCAGATACCCAAAATAATCACATTCATATAACAAGGACATCTGTTCAACCATGTTCAGAGCAGTACTATTTGTAATATCCAGAAACTGAAAGTAGCCTCTAGGCATCTATGCCCCTCAACCAAAGAATGGATGGAGAAAAGATGGTATATTTACACAATGAAATACTACTCCTCAATAGCAAAGACAGAAGGCAAGACAGTGAGAGAGAGAGAGAGAGAGAGAGAGAGAGAGAGAGAGAGAGAGAGAGAGAGAGAGAAAGAGAGAGGGACAGAGACAGAGACAGAGACAGAGACAGAGACAGAGACAGAGACAGAGAGTGGGGAATGAGAGAGGCTCAGATAGCAGACAGGTCCAGTGCAGTGCAGGAAGAGATGTAGAGGCCCACCAGGGTGAAGAGACATACACAGGGAGAAAGTGACAGTGAGTGATAGAGAGTTAGAGATGGAAATTCAGACAAACATGCAGTGAGACATACAGACAATACAAGGATTAGTGTAGGCAGAGATAAGTGAATACCAGGTTCACACATGGTTATTATCATTCTCAAGGATGATGCTGTCTCTACCTCATGAACTCTTTCCTGCTTCTGACATCATTAGATGCACCCAAATTCCTGCAGGCCAATGATCCTTTAATCTTATCTTTGATATCAAGTTTAGACCTTCCTGGAAGAAGCTAACATGCAAAACTCAAATTTCATTCAGTAATGTGTGTCTTTACATTTTCTTATCCATTGATGCATAACCTGAGGAAAATGACATTCCTCCATAAAAGCATTTGAACCGTTTTTCCAAGGTATCAGTAACGGGAAAGATGCCTTAATTATAAGATGTATTTCCATGGGCAAGGACAAAGAAGGCTTGGTACTCCCGATCTCAGAAATCAGAGTCAGCTTGAACTCATGGGCAAGGGCAGAACCAAATGACTGAACATTCATGTCTACACAGAATACCTAAAATTGCAGGGAAGATACTGTGGAAGGCATAATGCTGAAAACACAAATGATTCAGAGAATGTGGTGTTGGTCCTCATCCTTGGGATATACTCCAGCCTTAAGTTTTTCTCACCCTTTGTTTAATCTGAGAACATGATCTCTGCGGATTCCTGCACATCCAAGCATGGGCATGGGGATATGTCACAGAGAGAGAACATCCATGGCTTTATCAGCAATAGTGTTGGTCTTTTGTTTACATGGAAAGGCAAAGTATGAAATGGAAACTGAACCCTGACTAATGGAACACCTACCATAGAAATTCCATGAACTGAGGAATTATGACAGGATGGGAGATGGTGAGTGGGGCAGACATGAGAAGAGATGAAGAAGGTTAGAGAAATAGCAAAGAGCGCATAGCAGAGATGAAGTGGATGGTGAGAGGGAGATGGAGGGAGAGAGAGAGACACACACACAGAGAGAGAGAGAGAGAGAGAGAGAGAGAGAGAGAGAGAGAGTATAAGATAGCAAAAGTGGATCGGGATCTCTCTTTTAAAGGGCCCTTTATACCTGCCTGCAGACTTAGTAACCATAAAACCTGGGCTGAACAGACTACTGACAGAGTGAGTGCATCATGCCAGGTTCCTTGGACAAGCCAGCCTGATGCCTGCACATTTCATTCCTACTTTCCCTGAATACTGAAAGTTGGGGTGTTAGAAATGGCAATATAGTGAAAAAGGATATAGAGTCCTCAAGATTGCATCCTGTTGAAATAGGGCATTGGCCATCATTTGGAAACTAAGAATGAGGTGGTACTACCACATGCTGCAAAATCTGTTTGTTCCTTACTTGCACAGACAAGGTAGCACTCACTTGGTCCTCCTAGACTTTGCCAGATGTCAGCAGTGTAGGAGATGAAGTTAAGTTTTGAAACAAAATTATTTCTGAAGCCCTGGTATCACAGCAATGAATGGACAGATGATGGAGTGATTCACCACAGAGAGATCCCAGATGAAGAAGAAATGAATCTGGGATCATAGAGCGGCTGATTAGTATTAGTTTACAGTGCATCTTTGGACCTGTTTTCAAGGGTCCCATTCAGCTCCGTGGACCTTACAGGGATATTTTGGAATTACCAAAAACATAACTTGGAGACGCATCAGCTGCCTCTTTATGATAGAAGTGACTTGGCTGAAAGGATTCTCATTGGGGAATGTGAAGGCTATCTTTTACACAATAAAAAGTACCTCAATTTTGCCAGTGAAGAGAGGTTTAACATGCTCTTCAGCACTCAGACAGAGAGACAGACAGACAGACAGACAGACACACACACACACACACACACACACACACACACACACACACACAGACACACACACACACACAGAGAGAGAGAGAGAGAGAGAGAGAGAGAGAGAGAGAGAGAGAGAGAGAGAGAGAATGAGAGAAGGACACATACAAACTGACAGAGAAAAGCTCACTTTAGGTGAAGACCAGTCCAGAACAAGTAGAGCTTCAGGAATTCACCGAGGTTGCAGAGGTAAAAACAGGACCAGACAGAGAGAGAAACAGAGTCTTTGGCTTAGTGTAGCAGGCAAACACATTGCAAAGCATTAGAATTATTGAGTCCCACACAGGGTGTAGAGACATATACATAGAGACACAGAGAGTGTGTGACAGAGATACACAGACACAGAGACAGTGAGTGATAGAGAGAGAGTTAGAGAATGAAATGACAGGAAGAGAGACACACAGACACAAAGACACACAGACACATAGACAGTCCAAGGCTTAGTGTAGGATAGGATAAGTTCATTATACATCCAGAGGCAGGCTAACAACATACTCATGGAAGAAGCTGTCTCTGCCTAATGAACTATGTCCTGTGCTGATATCATCTCATGCACCCAAATATCTGCAGTGTAATGATCTTTCAACTTAATCTAAGAAATGGAATTTAAACCTTGCTGGAAGAAGCTATCCATGGAAAATTCACCTATTTTACAGTAATGTGTTTCTTTTCATTTTCATGGTCCATTGATTTATTTCTTAGTGTATTTGACATTGCTCCACAAAATGGCATTGAACAATTTTTCCACGGTAACAGTAACAGCTAGACTCCCTTAAACATAAAATGTAATTCCAACGGCGGTGTCTGCAGAAGGCTTGGTACACAGAATCTCAGAAAATGGAGTCATCCTTAAATCATCGACAATTGTGGAAAAAAAAATGTCTGAACTATTGAGACGATGCAGGGTTCCAAACAGTGGAGGGAAGAAACTCCCAAAATTTTAAATCTGAAACCTACAGGTGATTCAGGAAATGTGGTTGGTGACGGATTTCTTCCTTGGAAACACAGTGACCTGAAAGGGTGTTTCACCGTTTAGTCAGTCCCAGAAAAAGATCTATGTGATGTCCCACTCAACAGAGCCTGGGTATGGAGAGAGTTAACAGAGAGAGAGAGCCTCCATGGCTTTCACAAATCCAGAGTTGGTCATTTGTTTTCGTGGAAGGGAAAAGCTCACTATGGAGACAGAACACAGAGGATTGGAACACGAATCTCAGAATGTCCATGAACTTTAAATGTTCTGACATGGTTGGAGAGGGAGAGAGAGAGAGCGAGCGAGCGAGAGAGAGAGAGAGAGAGAGAGAGAGAGAGAGAGAGAGAGAGAATAAGAGAGTCTAAGTGGGTTGGAATGTGTCTTATAACGGGGTCCTTTAAAGCTGCCTGCAGACTTAGTAACCATGAAAGATGGACAGAACAGAGGAATGCCTGAGTAAGTGCATCATGCCGGGTGCCTTGGACAGGCCAGCCTGATGACTGCACCTTTCATTCCTACTTTCTCTGAATACTGAATGTTGCGGTGTTAGAAATGGCAATTTAGGGAATAAGGATATGGAGTTCTCAAGATTCTTCTGAAGAAGGGCATTGACCATCATTGGGGAACTGAGAATGTTGTGGTAATACCGCATCCTGGAGTATCTGTTAGTTCCTTCCTTGCACAGGTCAGGTAGCACTCACTCCTGCCTCATAGACCCTGCCAGATGTCATCAGTGTAGGAGATGAAGTTTTGTTTAGAAACAAAAGTTTTTCTGAAGTCCTGGTATCAGTGATGTGAATGGAGAGATGATGGAGTGATTTCTGAAAGATATCCCAATGATGAAGAAAGGACACAGAGATCATAGAGAGGCTGAATATTATTTGTCTGGCGTTCATCTTTGGACCTGTTTGCATGGGTCCCATTGAGCTCTCTGGAACTTACAGGGGTATTTTGGTTTTACCAAAAACACAAATTGGAGACACACCAGCTGCCTCTTTATGATAGAAGTGAATTGGTTGAAAGCATTCTCATTTTGGAATGGGAAGGGTAAATTTCAGACAATAAAAAACCACATTAATTTTGCCCATGTAGAGAGGTATAGCATGCTCTTCAATATTTGTACACACACACACACACACACACACACACACACACACACACACACACACACAAAGAGTGTGGGAGAGAGAGGTAGAGAGAGAGGGACACATACAAATGTAAAGATAAGAGCTGAGTTTATGAGGAGAGCAGTTCAGAACAAATACAGCTTCAGGTACTCTCATAGGGTGCAGTGGCAAATATAGAGGACCAGACAGAGAGACAGAGACTTTGACTTAGTGTAGCAGGCAAACACATTGCAAAGCAGTTAGAATTATAGACTCCCACCCCTGTTGTAGAAACATATACATAGAGATACAGAGTGTGAGAGTCAGAGATACACAGGTTCAGAGACAGAGACAGTGAGTGAGAGAGTGAGATTTAGAGAATGAAACGACAGACAGACAGACACTCAGACAGACAGACAGACAGACAGACATTCCAAGGCTTAGTGTAGACTAGGATAAGTGCATTATACATCCAGATGCAGGTTCCCAACATAATCATGGAGGAAGCTGTCTTTGCCTAATGAACTCTGTCCTGCTGTTGGCATCATCTCATGCATCCAACTGTCTGCAGTGTAATGATCTTTCAATCTCATCTAAGATATGGAATTTAAACCTTCCTGGAAGTAGCTAACGATAGAAAACTCACATTTTTTACAGTAATGTGATGCCTTTCATTTTCCAAGTCCATTGAAGTACTTCTTAGTGTATTTGCTCCACAAAAACGTATTTAACAGTTTTTCTTCGGTAACTGTAGCATGAAGATTGCATTAAACATAAGATGTAATTCCAAATGTGATGGGGAATATACTTTTTTGTATGTTTATTTTATTGATTATTGAATAAAATTCTGTTTGACGAATGACAGAAAGTTAGACAGGACTCGGAGGCAAAGAGGATTCTGGGAAATGGAGTAGAGAAGTGGTGATCCAGGCAGGAAGTGACATATCAAGGAGACTCATATTTAAGGAAGGAAAAACAGGAAGCACCCTCTTTCCCCTCGGCTCCTGCTCCAGAGTTGCATTGTGATCCACTGGCAAGGAGGGATGCCATTATGCGTCCAATAAGATAAGTCTATAAAATATATAGATGTATGATAATTGAGACTGAGCTAACAGATGAGAATCCTAGTCATTGGCCTAGCAGCATTGTACCTAATATAAGTCTTTGTGTATTCATTTGGGCCCTAACTTGTGTGAGCATTGAAAAATGGCAGTGGGGCTCAGGCAATTTTGGCAGACAGATTTATCGTAACAAAATGATGTCAGAAGTTGCATGACTCCATGACCCAAGGCTCACAAAGAAAGAGGGAAACGTGCTGCCACAGCCTGCCCTGTCGGGCTACTGAGAGTCATCAGAGCATCTTCCATATTCTCTCACCTTCCCAGCATTCTTGAGAGTTGGACTCTGGCACTCCCGAGATGGTCTTCAGGCCTTGAGGGTCCTAGGATTAGGATACTGAGCTCTCAGCGCTACAAGCTGCCTTCCTGTCTACTGAAGACTAGTCAAACAGCGGCAGAACTGGGGAAGCAGGAGAAAATGAAAAGCTGTGGATTCCTTACAGACTAATATGGTTTGATCAAGAAAGACCCCCTAAAGCTAAGATGATACAGCTTTACAGACTACAAAAACAAGGACTTGGCCAGATGTCTGTGTTTTATCATGACTCCAATGGTATATCAACATCGTCGCCAATCAACAGGAAGCAGTTTAGAAAAAAGGAAACCCAAATTCCCAAATACTGCTTATAAATGTTTGTTTTCATTTAAATGGGGTTGGTTTTTTAAATAATAATGAGCATAGTCAGTTTCTTTTTAAAGGAAAAAAGTGAATAGGATATAGGAATGAATACTTTTCATTGGTATAGATTTTCATTTATTGATACAACTTTAAAGTCAATTTTGTGGTATGTACATGTTTCCTCTTATTTAGGTATTGTGTTTATACAGATATTTTACCTATAATAATCTGAACTTATAATTATGTTAGTTAGATTTTCTAGATATACAGAGATGTTTTTAAGATAGATAGGTATTCTTCCAAACTTTCAAAGACCTACAGAAATATGACATTTAAGTTGTTTAGGGTTTTTCTTGGCAGTGAGACACAACTGCTCCTGGCAAACCAATTATGTCAGAAAGGAGGATGGGCATTGAAGAAACTTGTTATGGAGTTTGATTTCAACATGGCAAGATTAGCCATTTGAGCAAGAAACTGCTCTTGCCTGGACTGTTTGTTGATGAATAAAAAAGACATGCGGACCCACAAGAAAGAGACTGTTGAACTTACAAAACAAGACAGATAAAGGGTTGCTGTTAAAATGGAGAAGTATACCAAACACACTCTGGCCTATGGGCTGAAGGTGGATGCCCCAAAGTTACAGAGGATGTTGGGTGACTGTCCCAAAGAGCAAAGAACAGAGAGCAAAGAGGAAGTGGAATTTGAGATGGACAGGAGAGAGAGAGAGAGAGAGAGAGAGAGAGAGAGAGAGAGAGAGAGAGAATAAGACAGCATAAGTGCTTTGGGATCTGTCTTTTAAAGGGTCCTATAAACCTGCTTGCAGAGTTAGTAAACATGGAAGCCTGGATTGAACAGAGTACTGCCTGAGTGAGTGCATCATGCCAAGTGCCTTGGACAGGGGAGCCTGATGCCTGCACATTTCCTTCCCTTTTCCATAAATAATGAATGTTTGGGGGATAGAAATGGCAATTTATGAAATAAGGATATCGAGTTATAAAGACTGCATCCTGCTGAAGTAGGACTTTGACCATCAGTGGGGACCTGAGAATGTTGTGGTACTACCACATCCTGTAGTATCTGTTTGTTCCATCCTTGGCCAGGCAAGGCAGCATTCGGGCCTCCTAGACCTTGCCAGATGTCAGCAGTGTAGGAGATGAGGTTAAGTTTAGAAAAGAAAATGTTTCTTAATTCCTGGTTTAAGAGGGGTTTGTGGTCAGATGATGGAGTGGTTTCTGAGAGACAGATCCCAGATGAGGAGGAAAGGATTCTGGGATCAGTGAGAGGCTGAATATTATTTATCTGTGGTGCATCTAATTGGACCTGTTTGCATGTGTCCAACTAAGCTCCCTAGAACTTACACGAATATATTGTGTTTCCCAAAAACTTAAATTAGACACACATCAGCTTCATCTTTATGATAGAATCGACTTGGCTGAAAGCATTTTCATTTTGTAATGGGAAGGGTATCTTTCGGACGATAAAAAAGCACAATAATTTTGAAACGTAGAATGGTTTAGCATGCTCTTCAGTACACAAACAGAGAATTAGAAACAAAAACACACAAACACACAGAGAGAGAGACAGAGAGAGAGGGAGACAGAGAGAGGGGGCACTTTGCATTCCTATACGGTGAAGGCACACTGTAAAAAGGAAGATTTATAGACTTCGAACTAGGGTGTAGAGATATATACATAGAAGACAAACAGTGAAAGACAGAATACATAGAGACAGATATTGTGATTGATAGAGATAGAGTTAGAGAATGAAATCACAGACAGAAAGACAGAAAGACAGACAGACACACAGACACACAGACAAGCCAAGGCTTAGTGTAGTTTCTGATAAGTGCATATCACTTCCAGAGGCAGGCTCCCAACATATTCATGGAGGATGCTGTCTTTCCCTAATGAACTGTCCTGCTGCTGATATCATCTTATGCACCCAAGTATCTGCAGTGTGATGATCTTTCAATCTAATCTAAGAAATGGAATTTAAACCTTCCTGGAAGAAGCTAACCATGGAAAACTCACTTTTTTACAGTTAAGTGATTCCATTCTTTTTCTTATTCCATTGATATACTTCTTAGTTTATTTGACATTCCTCCACAAAAAGGCATTGAGCGATTTTACCACGGTAACAGTAACCCCTATTTTCCCTTAAAAATAAGATGTAATTCCAATGGAGGTGGTTGAAAGGGGCTAGGTATCCAACATCTCATAAGACAGTGTCAGCCATAACTCATGGAAAATTATGAAACAAAAAGTGCCTGAAGAGTGGAGACTCTACAGGGGTCTGAACAGTGGAGGGAAGAAACTTCCAAAGGCGTAAATCTGATACCCATAGGTGATTCAATGATCATGGTGAGGACCTAGTACTTGGGAAACACACCGAACTAATGGGGTGTTTCACTTTTTGGTCAGTCTCAGAACAAGATCTCTGCGATGTCCCCCTCAACCAAGCCTGGCTATGGAGATTGTTATCAGAGAGACAGCCTTCATGGCTTTAACAGTTCGAGAGTGGGTCATTTGTTTATATGCAATGGTAATGCTTGCTATGGAGACGAACACTGAGCAAAGAAACACTTATTTTAGAATGTCCATGAACTAGAAATTTTCTCAGATGTTGGAGAGGCTGAGTGGGGAGAAAGAAGAGATGAAGAGGATCATAGGAAGGTACCAGATAGCAGATAGCAGAGAGGAATTTGAAGGTGACAGAGAGAATAATACATTAGTTGTGGGTAGAGACCTGACTTTTAAAAAGGTTCTATTACCGTGACAGCAAACTTAGTAGTCATGGAACCCTGGACTGAAAATGTGCTGAGTGAATGAGTGCACCCTTCCAGGTGTCATGGGCAGGTAGCCAGATGCCAGGATATTTATTCTCACATTCACTGATTATGGAAATTTGGGTTTTTAGACTTGGTAATGCAGGGTATAATGATGTCGAGTTACAAATCCTGCTTCTTCTTGATGAAGGGGCATTGACCATTTTTGGTGGCAATGAGTATAGAGGGGATCTACCACATCCTGGAGGTCATGGTTGCTCCACGAATTTCCAGAATGTGTAGCACTATCTTGGGTATCCTAAGCCTCTGCAGATGCTAGCAGTGTAGGAGATGAGCTTTAGTTTAGAAAAAAAAATATTTCTGAAGTCCCGGTGACAGGGGATTGCATGGTCAGATGAGGGATGCATTTCCCAGGGAAAGGTATCAGATGAGGAAGAAAGGAATCTGGGATCATTGAGGGACTGAAAACTATTTATCTGGAGTGAATCGTTGGACCTTTTTTCATGGGTCTCATTCAGCTACCAAGAACTTAGGGGAATACTTTGGTTTTATCAAAAACATAAATAGTAGACACATCAGCTGCCTTTTTTTAATAGAAGCTACCTGGCAGAAAGAACTCACATGTTTGAAAAAGAAGGCTATCTACAGGACAATAAAAGAGCACCTTATTTTTTACATTTTCGACTGGTTTAACATGCTCCACAGTACTCTGATCAAGAGATACACACACACTGCTAGAGAGACACATACAGACATATAGACAAAAGGATCAAATTTGGTAGAGGACAGTCCTCAGCAAGTCCAGAGCTGCTTGTATTCATCCAGGTTGCAAATGCAAAAACAGAAGGCTAGAGAGAGAGAGAGTGGAGACTGGGAGAGAGAGTGAGTGAGAGAGAGATACAGAGTAAAACACACACAGAGAGAGAAAGAGAGGTTCAGTAAGCCGGCAGGCCCAGTGCAAAGCAGGTAGAGTTGTAGAGGCCGATCAGGGTGAAGGGACATATAAAAAGAGACAGAGAAAGTGAGAGACAGTGATACACAGAGAGAGCGACAGGGATTGATAGAGAGTTAGAGATGATAGGTCAGACAAACAGCAGAGAGACACAAAGACATACCAAGGCTTAGTGTTGCCTGAGATAAGTGAATATGGAGGATTCTCTCTGCCTCATGAACTCTGTACTGCTGCTGACATAATTTGGTACTCCCAAGTACCTGCATTCCCACGATCCTTCAATCTAATCTAAGATATAGAATTTAAAATTCCTGTAAGAATCTACCATGGAAAACACAAATTTGCTTCAGTAATGTGTGTCTTGTGTTTTTCTTGGTCCATTGATGTACATCTTGGGGAATATGACATTCCTCCATAAAATCATTTGAACAGTTTTTCCATGGTAAGCGTAACTGGAAGGATGCCTACATCATACGATGTATTTCCCATGGAAGAGTCGGAAGAAGGCTTGGTATTCCGGATCTCAGAACTCAGAGTCAGCTTGAACTCATGGTCAAGAGCAGAGCAAAATGCCTGAACATTCAAGTTGAGACAGAATTCCTAAAAGAGAAGGGAAGAAACTGCCGAAGGCATAATGCTGAAAACACAAATGATTCAGGGTATGTGGTGTTGCACCTCATCCTTGGAATTCACACCAACCTGAAGGGGTCTTTCACTGTTTGGTCAGTCTGTGAAAATGATCTTTTCAGTTGCCTGCTCACCCAAGCATGGGAATGGTGAGAGGTCACTGAGAGAGAACCTCCCTGTCTTTCTCAGCAATAGTGTTGTTTTTGCTTACGTTGAAGGGAAAGTACCAAATGGAAACTGAACACTGAGCAATGGAACTCCTTCCTACGAAATTTCGTGAACCGAGGATTTCAGACAGGGGGAGATTGTGAGATGGGGAGACAGGAGAAGAGACGAAGCAGGTCAGAGGTATAGCAGGGAGCAGATAAATGCCAGGAAGTGGAAAGTTATGGTGAGAGAGAAAGATAGAGAGAGAGATTCTCAGTTAGCAGGCAGGCCCAGTGCAAAGCAGGTAGATTTTTAGAGGCCCACCAGGGTGAAGAGACATATACAGAGAGCAGGGGCCAATAGACGGGACGAAGGGGGGGCAGAGTGAAGGGGGACACTCCAGCAGGTCCTGAGTCACCCATGTGAGCTTGTCCCTGAATGAGGATCCTAGTACGGCTAATGGACACTGAACTGCCACAGAGCCTGGGCCAGTCAGAAGCCGCATCCGAACTTGGTTCCTGGGCTGGCAGATGTAGGCAGAACTGCCACTGGGACTCAGCGTGTCAGAGCCTGCCTCCGAACTTGTATCCTGGGCAGGCATATGGATGCAGAACTGATAGTGGGCCTTGGTGTCTCAGAGCCGGTAGCCAAACTCGGATCAGGAGCAAAGATCATTGGTATCAGATGTCTCTAAGCAGTGGCAACGAATGGAACCAGAAACATCCCCTGGCCTACCTGGGCCAGTTGATGGACACAGATTTGCCACTGGACCTAGGCTTATTGTATCCCATCGCCAAAATCAGATCATGGGTGGGCAGATGGAGGCAGAACGGCCACTGGGCTTTGGTGTACCGGACCTCGTCCCAGAACTCAGATCCAGAGAAGGCAGACAGATGCAGAATTGTCACTGGGCCTCGTCGTGTCGGAAACACCTCTGAACTTGAATCTTTTGCCAGCAGATTGATACAGAAATGCAACTGTGCTTTGGCATGTTGGAGCCCAACACATAGCTTGGATCCTGGGACGACAGATGGATGCAGAACTGCCACTGTGCCTCAGTGTGTCATATACCACTGCCTAACTCAGATCTTGGTCCAGCATATGGAGGTGGAACTACCCCTGAGACTCGGCGTGTCAGAGCCTGCTGTCGAATTGGGATCAGGCTCTCAGATCACTGATGTCAGATGACTCTATTCATTGACGTCGAATGGAACAAGAAACAGCCCCTGGCCTACCTGAGCCAGCGGATGGACACAGACCTGCCAATGTGCCTCGGCATTTCAGAGCCCATTGCCAATCTTGGATACTGGGCTGGCAGATAAACACAGAACTGCCACTGTGCCTCGGTGTGTCGTATTCGGCTGCCACACTTCGATCCTGTGCTAGTGTATGGATTCAGAATTACCACTGGGACTAGGCGAGTATGAGTCCAACTCAGAAATCGGATACTGTGTCAGCAGATGGAGGCAGAACTACCACTTGGCCAGGGCATGTTGGAGCTTCCACTGAACTTGGATCCAGAGCACAGATCACTGGAGTCATATGATTCTAAGCAGTGATGACCAATGGAACTAGAAATGGCCCCTGACCTTCATGGGCCTGCAGATGGACACAGAGCTGCCACTTGGCATTGGTGTGTTGTGTACTGCTGCTGAACTCAGGTCCTGGGCCGGCATGTGTAGGCAGAATATTCACAGGGATATTGCGTGTTGGAGCCCAATGCAGAAATCGGATCCAGGCAAGGCAGATGGATGCAGAACTGCCACTGGGCCTTGGCGTGTCATATACCGCTGCCAAACTTGGATCCTGGGCAAGCATATGGATGCAGAACTGCCACTTGGCCTCGGCATGTCAAAGCCAGCCTCCAAATTCAGATCCTGGGACCACAGAAGAAACAATAACAGCCACTGGGATTCTGCATGTAGGAGCTCGCCCTGGAACTTGGATCTAGAGCACATATCACTGGTGTCAGATGACTTTAATCAGTGACGACGAATGGAACCAAAATCCTACATGGGCCAGCGGAAGGACTAAGTACTGCCACTATGCCTCGGCATTTCAGAACCCATTGCGGAACTCAGATCCTGGGCTGGCAGATAAACACAGAACTGCCACTGGGCCTTGGCATGTAGGAAAATGCCGTGGAACTCAGATAAGGCACATAGATCACTGGTGTCAGATGACTCTTAGCAGTGACGATGAATGGAACCAGAAATAGCCCCTGGCCTACTTTTGCCAGCACATGGACATAGAACTGCCCCTGTGCCTCAGTATTTCAGAACCCTTTGCCAAACTCAGATCATGTGCTGTTTGGCAATGAGCCCAAGTCACGCCAGCAGCTAGACACAGGGCTGCCAGTGGATCTTGGCATGTCTTGAGCTCATTGTTGAACTCAGATTCAGTACATAGATCACTGGTGTCAGATGACTATAAGAAGTGAAAAGAAAAGGAAGCAGAAACAGCGCCTGGACTCCCTGGTCTTTCAGATGGACACAGAACTGCCAGTGGACCTTGGCTTTTCGGAGCCTGTTGCTGAACAAGGATCCTGGGTTGTCAGATGGACATAGAACTGCCACTGGGCTTTGGCGTGTCTGAGAACGCCATCGAACTTGGTTCTGGAGCACAGATCACTGATGTCAGATGGCACTAAGATGTGACTGTGAATGGTAAAAGAAACAGTCCCTGAACTCCATGGGCCGGCATATGGATACAGAATTGCAACTTGGACTCTGTGTGTAGGATCTCCCTGCCAAACCTGTATCAGTTGCACAGATCACTGGTGTTAGATGACTCTAAGCAGTGATGAAGAATGGAACCAGAAACAACCCCTGAACTCCAATGGATGGCAGATGAACAAAGAACTGCCACTGGGCCACGGCCTGACAGAGCCATTGCCAAACTTGGATCTGGCACACAGAATACTGGTGGCAGATGACTCTAAGCAGAGATAACGAAAGGCACCATAAACGGACCATGACCTCCAATGGCTGGAAGAGGGACACAGATCTGCTACTGGGCCTTGGTGTGTAGTAGCTCGCTGCCCAACCTGGACCAGCATAATGATTACTGGTGCTAGATGTCTCTCACCAATGAAGACGAATGGAACCAGAAATAGCCCCCTGACCTCCATGGGCCTACAGATGGACACAGAACTGCCACTGGGGTTTGTACTGTGGGAGCCCAAAGCAGATCTCGGATCCTGGGCCGGCAGATGGAATAATAACTGCCACTGGGACACTGCATGTAGTAGCTTGCCCAGGAACTTGGACCCAGAGCACAGATCATTGGTGTCAGATGACTCGAATCAGTGAAGAGGAATGGAACTGGAAACAGAACCTGGCTTACCTGGCATGGCGGATGTATACAGAACTGCCACTGGGCCTTGGTGTGTCATATAGCACCACCGATCTCAGATGCTAGGCCAGCATATGGATGCAGAACTGCCACTGGGCTTTGACATGTCAGAGCCCGACCACAGAACTCGGATCCTGGGATGGATGATGGATGCAGAACTGACACTGGGCATCGTAGATTCGGGGCCTGCCTCTGAACTTGAATCCTGGGCCAGGAGTTGGATGCAGAAATGCCACTGGGATTTGGCGTGTTGAGTCAACCACAGAACTTTGATCCTGAGCCGACAGATGGATGTAGAACTGCCACTTGGCTTCGGTGTGTCAGAGCCTCCTGGAGAACTCTGATCAGGTGCACAGATCACTGGTGTCAGATGACTCTATGCAGTGTCAATGAATGGAACCGGAAACAGCCCCTGGGTTACCTTGGACAGTGGATGGACACAGAACTGCCACTGTGCCTTGAGATTTCAGAACCCATTGCTGATTCTCTTAAACATATGATGTAATTCCAGTGGAGGTGACTGAAGGAGGCTTGGTACTCAACATGTCAGAAGACAGAGTCAGCCTTAACTCATTGACAATTATGGAACAAAAATGCCTGAACCATTGATACGACTCAGGGGTCTGAACAGTTGAGGAAAGAATCTCCCAAAGGCATTAATCTGAAACCACAGGTGATTCAGCAAATGTGGTGGTGGACCTCTTCCTTGGGAAACACACTGACCTCTTGCTGTGTTTCACCATTTGGTCAGTCCCAGAAAAAGATCTCTGCGATGACCTGCTCAACCAAGACTGGTTATGGAGACAGTTCACAGAGAGAGAGCATCCATGTCTTTTATAACTCCAGAGTTGGTCATTTGTTTAAAAGGAAGGGGAAAACTTGCTATGGAATCGGAACCCTGAGCAATGGAACATGACTCTTAGAATGTCCATGAACTTTAGATTTTCTGACATGGTTTGAGCTGATGAGCGGGGAGACAGGAGAAGAGATGAAGTGGGTCAGAGGAAGATACCAGAGAGAAGATAGTAGAAAGAAATCGGAATGTGACGGAGAGAATATTAGATCAGGTGTGGGAAGGGATCTGTCTTTTAAAGGGCCCTATAAGTCTGCCTACAGTGAACTATGGAACCCGGCACAGAACAGAGTACGGGCTGAGTGAGTGCGCCCTTCCAGTTGTCATGGGCAGGTAGCCAGATGCCATGACCTTCATTCCCACATGCAATTATTATGGAAATTTGGGTTCCTAGACTTGGCAACATTGGGAATAACAATGTCGAGTTCTCAATACAGCTTCTTTTTGATGAAACCAAATTGACCAACTTTGGGGTCCCTGAGAATACTGGGGTTCTACCACATACTGGAGTAGCTGGTTGCTCCATGGGTTTCCAGAATATATGGCTATGTCTTGGGCATCTTAACCTCAGCAGATATCAGCAGTGTAGGAGATGAAGTTAAGTTTAGAGAACAAAATATTTCTTAAGTCCAGGTGACAGAAAGCTGCATGGTTAGATGAGGGAGGGTATCCCAGGAAAAGATACCAGATGAGGAGGAGAAGAATCTGGGAACATTGAAAGGCTGAATACTATTTATCTGGAGTGAATCTTTGGACCTTTTTGCATGTGTCCATTAAGATCACTGGAACATACAAGAAAACTTTGGGTTTGCCTAAAACATAAATTGGATGCATTTCATCTGCCTTTTTTGATACAAGCAACTTGACTTCACATATCTCAAAAAGAAGGGTATCTATAGGACAATAAAAAGCACCTTAATTTTGCCATTTTAGAATGGTTTAGCATGATCTTCAATACTCTGACACACAGAGAGGAACACACACAGCAAACAAGTCACATACAGACACACAGACCAAAGAATCATATTTGATTGAGAATATTCCTGAGCAATTCCAGGTCTCCTGGTATTCATCCAGGTTGCAGAGACAAAGACAGTAGACCAGAAAGAGAGTGAGAGATTGGGAGAGAGAGAGTCAGAGAGACAGAGAGAGAGACAGAGAGACAGAGAGGGGAGGGCTCAGTCAGCTGGAAGTTGCATTTTAATTCAAGTAGAGTTATAGAGGGACACCCAACAGTGTGTAGGGACATACACAGAGAGACAGTGACAGTGAGTGATAGAGAATTAGAGAGGAAAATTCAGACATACAGACAGAGAGACACACAGACAAACCATGGCTTAGTGTAGGCTGCAATATTTGAATACCAGGTCCAAGGTGGTTAATCTCATACTCAAGAAAGATGCTCTCTCTGCCTCATGAACTCTGTCTTGCTTCTGACATTATTTGGTGCACCCAAGTACTTGTAATCCAATAATCTTCAACCTAACCTAATGTATGGAATTTGTACTTTCCTGTGAGAACCTACCATGCAATACTCAAATTTCATTCAGTAATGCGTGTGTTTTCATTTTTGTAGTCTATTAACGCACAACCTTGGGAATATGACCTTACTCCATAAAAAACATTTGAACAGTTTTACCAAGGTAACAGTAACCAGAAGGATGCCTTAATCATTAGATGTATTTACCATTGGCCAGGACGAAGAAGGCTTGGTACTCCCGATTTCAGAACTCAGAGTCAGCATGAACTCATGGGCAAGGTCAGAACAAAATGCCTGAACATTCAAGTCGACACAGAATACCAAAAATTAGAGGGAAAATACTGCAACAGGCATAATGCTGAAAACACAAATGATTCAGCGAATGTCTTGTTGGACATCATCCTTGGGATACAAACCCACTTGTAGGGGTGTCTCACCATTTGGTCAGTCTGAGAAAATGATCTCTGTGGATTCCCAGGCATCCAAGTATGGGCAGGGAGAGAGGTCACAGATTTAGAACGTCCATGGCTTTCTCAGCAATAGTGTTTGTCTTTTGTGTATGTTGAAGGGGAAAGTGCGAAATGGAAAGTGAACACTGAGCAATGGAACAGCTACCTTAGAAATTCCATGAACGGAGGATTTCAGACAGGGTGGGAGAGGGTGTGTGGGGAGAATGGAGAAGAGATGAAGAGGGTCAGAAAAATAGCAAACAGCAGATGGCAGATAGGATGTGGAAAGAGTGAGGGAGAGAGAGAGGGAGAGAGAGAGAGAGAATAGGAGAGCATAAGTGATTTGGGATCTGTCTTTTAACAGGGTCCTTTAACGCTGCCTGAAGACTTAGTAACCCTGAAAGCTGGACTTAACATAGTACTGCCTGATTGAGTGAAACATGTCAGGTGCCTTGGACAGGCCAGCCTGTTGCCTGTACCTTTCACTCCTACTTTCGATGAATACTGAGTGGTGGGGTATTAGAAATGGCAATTTAGGGATAAAGGATATCAAGTTCTCTAGATTTCATCCTGCTGAAGTAGGGCATTGAACATCATTGGGTACCTGAGAATGTTGTATTACTACCACATACTGGAATATCTGTTTGTTCCTTTGTTGGACAGGAAAGGTAGAACTAACTCAGGTCTCCTAGAACTCCACAGATGTCAGCAGTGTAGGAGATGAAGTAAACTTTAGAAACAAAAGTGTTTCTGAAGTCCTGTATCATAGTGGTGAATGGAGTGTTTCGAGAAAGAGAGATCCAAAATGATGAAGAAGCAAATACGGGATCATAGAGAGGATGAATACTATTTGTCTGGAGTGCATCTTTGGGCATGTTTACATGGGTCCCATTCAGCTCCCTAGAACCTACAAGGATATTTTGGGTTTACCAAAAACAAAAATTATAGACACATCAGCTGCCTCTTTATGATAGAAGTGACTTGGCTGAAAGCATTCTCGTATTGGAATGAGAAGGGTATATTTAGGAAAATAACAAAATACCCTAATTTTGCCATTGTAGAGAGGTTTAGCATGCAGTTCATTACTCAGACTGAGACGGAGATAGACACACAAACACACACACACATACACACACACACACACACACAGAGAGAGAGAGAGAGAGAGAGAGAGAGAGAGAGAGAGACAGACAGAGAGACAGACAGAGAGAGAGAGAGGGGGGGAGAGAGAGCAAAAGGGACCCATACAAATGGAGAGATAAGAGTACAGTTTAGGTGGAGAATAGTCTAGAACAAGTACAGGTTCAGGTATTCACCCAGGGTGCTGAGGCATAGTGAGAGATAGAGACTTTGGAATAGTGTAGCAGGCAAACAAATTGTAAACATTTAGAATTATAGACACCCAACCAGGGTGTAGAGATATACACAGAGAAACACAGACAGTGAGAGATAGACATACACAGAGACAGAGACACGGATAGTGAGTGCTGGAGAGAGAGTTAGAAAATGAAATGACAGATAGACACACAGACAGTCCAAGGCTTAATGTATGCATGCATGAGTGCATTATACATCCAGAGGCTGGCTACCAACATACTCATGGAAGAAGCTGCCTTTGCCTAATGAACTCAGTCCTGCTGCTGACATCATCTCTTCCACCCAATTAGCTGCAGTCACATGATCTTTCAATCTAATCTAAGAAATGGAATTTAAACCTTCCTGAAGAAGCTAACCATGGCAAACTCACCTTTTTTACAGTAATGTGATACCTTTCGTTCTCTTAGTCCATTGATATACTTCTTAGGGTATTTGATATTGCTCCACAAAATCACATTGGACAGGTTTTCCACGATAACAGTAGTATCTAGATTCCCTTAAACATGATATGTCATTCCAATGGGGTGGCTGAAGAAGGCTAGGTAGCCAACATTTCAGAAGACGGAGTCAACTATCAAAAACAAGCAAGAATAAACAATAATCAAAGGTCACAAATATCCATCAACATTAATGGTCTTAACTCCCCTATAAAAAGAAACAGATTAGCAGAATGGATAAGAAGACAGAATCCTTCCATCTGCTGTATTCAAGAAACTCACCTCAACCTCAATGTCAGATGGTACTTAAGAATTAAAGGTTGGGGAAAATCTTCCAATCAAATGGACCCAAAAATCAAACGTGGGTAGCAATCCTAATATGCAATAAATTGGACTTTAAACTAATATCAGTCAAAAGAGATGAAGAAGGTCATTTCCTACACATCACAGGAGAAATGCATCAGGATGAAATCTTAATTCTGAAAATTTATGCCGCAAATAAAAAGGCATCCACGTTTGCAAAAGAAACTTTACTAAAACTCAAATCACACATATAATCACACACAATTATAGTGGGAGATTTCAACACCCCACTCTCACCACTGGACAGAAACACCAGACAGAAAGTTAACAAAGGAACAAAAGAACTAATAGAAGTTATGGCGCAATTGGAGTTAACAGATATCTAAAGAACATTACATCCAAATACAATACAATTTACATTCTTCTCAGGGGCACATGGAACCTTGTTTAAAATCGACCACATACTTGGCAACATAGCAAACTTCAACAAGTACAAAAAAAAATGAAATAAGCCTCTGTGTCTTATCAGACCACCATGCTTTAAAATTAGAATTCAACAACAAGAAATACAGAAAACCTACAAACTCAAGGAAATTGATTAACACCCAATTGCACAATTCATGGGTCCATGAAGAAATAAAAAAAGAAATTAAAGATTTCCTAGAATTCAATGAGAATGCGGAAACAACATATCCAAACCTATGGGATACTCTGAAAGCAGTGCTAAGAGGAAAGTTCATAGCGCTAAATGCCTACATGAAGAAACAGGAGAATAATCACACTAGAGAATTAACAGCACACCTGAAAGTTTTAGAAAACAAAGAAGCCAATACACCCTGTAGGAGCAGATGCCAGGAAATAATCAAATTGTGGGCTGAAATCAATAAAATGGAAACTAGGTGAACAATACAAGGAATCAATATAACAAAAAGTTTGTCCTTCGAGAAAATAGACAAGATAGACAAACCTTTATGCAAACTTACCAAACAACAAAGAATGAAAAGGCAAATTAATAAAATCAGAAAGGAAATGGCGTCATAACTACAGATAAAGAGGAAATCTAGAGAATCATCAGGTTACACCTTGAAATCCTATATTCCTCAAAATTTGAAAATCTAAAGGAAATGGACTATTTTGTGGACAGATTTCACTTTCCAAAATTAAATCAAGAACAGATAAGCAACTTAAATAGACCTATAAACGCTAATGAAAATGAAGCAGCCATTAGAAGTCTCCTAACAAAAAAAAAAAAGCCCATGGCCAGATGGCTTCAGTGGAGATTTCTACCAGAAATTCAAATTACAGCTAATATCCATTCTCCTCAAAGTATTCCACACAATAGAAGCAGAAGGATCATTGCCAAACTCTTTTTATGAGGCTTCAATAACCTTGACACAACTAAGGAAGAGAACTACGGACCAATATTCCTCATGAACATTGATGCAAAAATTCTCAATAAAATATTGGCAAATCGAATCCAAGAACACATCAGAGAAATCATTCATCCCGATCAAGTAGTCTTCATCCCAGGGATGCAAGGATGGTTCAACATATGAAAATCCCTCATTGTAATCCACCATATAAACAGACTGAGGAAAAAAAATCACATAATCATCTCACTAGATGCCGAAAAAGACTTTGACAAAATCCAACAACCCTTCATGATAATTCCTCTAAAATCAGATACAAGGCTGTCCACTCTCTCTATTCCTCTTCAATATTGTCCTTGAAGTTCTAGCTAGAACAATAAGACAACAAAAGGAGATCAAGGGAATACAAATCGGAAAGAAAGTAGTCAAACCCGCACTATTTGCAGATCATATGATAGACTACATAAGTGACCCGTAAAACTCAACCAGGGAACTCCTACAGCTGATAAACACCTTCAGAAAAGGTTCAGGATACAAGATTACCTGAAAAAATCTGTAGCCCTAAGATATACGGATGACACATTGGTGGAGAAAGAAATCAGAGAAGCATAACCCTTTACAATTGCCACAAACAACATAAAATACCTTGGAGTAACACTAACCAAAGAAGTGAAAGTCTAGTACCAAAAGAATTTTGAAAAAAATTAAAGATACCCGAAAATGGAAAGATCTTCCATGCTTTTGGATAGGAAGAATGAACATAGTAAAAATGGCAATCTTGCCAAAAGCAATCTACAGATTCAATACAATCCCCATCAAAAACCCAGCACATTTTTTCACTGACCTTGAAAGAACAATTCTCAACTTTATATGGAGAAACAAAAGACCCATGATAGCCAAAACAACCCTGTACAATAGAGGAACTTCTGGAGGCATCACCATCCCTAACTTTAAGCTCTATTACAGAGATATAGTCCTGAAAAAAGCTTGGTATTGGCACAAAAATAGACAGGTAGACCAATGAAACCAAGGAGTTGAAAACCCTGAAATTAACCCACACACCTACGAACACCTGGTTTTTGAGAAACACTCCTAATATATACACTAGAACAAAGAGAACATCTTCAACAAATGGTGCTGGCATAACTGGATGCAAACATGTAGAAGACTACAGATAGACCCAAGCCTTTAACCTTGCCCAAAAGTTAAGTCAAAATGGATCAAAGACCTCAATATTAACCCAGGCACATTGAACCTACTAGACGATAAAGTGGGAAATATCCTTGAATTAATCGGTACAGGAGACAGCTACCTGAACATAACACCAGTAGCACAGACTCTGAGATCAACATTTAATAAATGGGACCTCCTGAAACTGAGAAGATTCTGTAAGGCAAAGGACATAGTCAGCAAGACAAAACGACAGCCCAGAAACTGGGAAAAGATATTCACCAACCCCACATCTGACAGAGGTAGATGTCCAACAAAGAACTCAAGAAGCTGTTCTTGAAAACACCAAACAATACAATAAAAAAAATGGGTTACAGAACTAAATAGACAATTCTCAATAGAGGAATCTAAAATGGCTGAAAGACACATAAGAAAGTGTTCAAAATCCTTAGCCATCTGGGAAATGCTAATCAATACAACTCTGAGATACCATCTTACTCTTGTCAGAATGGCTAAAATAAAAAATACCAATGACAGTTTATGCTGGAGAGGATGAGGAGAAAGAGGAACACTCCTCCACTGCTGGTGGGAGTCCTAACTTGTACTGCCACTTTTGAAATCAGTATAGCGACTCCTCAAGAAAATGCGAATGAGTC
The DNA here is from genome assembly GCF_003668045.3 of Cricetulus griseus. Taxonomy (NCBI): domain Eukaryota; kingdom Metazoa; phylum Chordata; class Mammalia; order Rodentia; family Cricetidae; genus Cricetulus; species Cricetulus griseus. The sequence continues at coordinate 2,262,251 of NW_023277141.1, read as the reverse complement.
TACCACAAGATCCAGCAATTCCACTCCTAGGCATATACCCAAAAGAAACACATTCATATCACAATTACATCTGTTCAACCATATTCATAGCACCATTATTTGTAATAGCCAGAAACTGAAAGCAGCCTAGATGCCCCTCAACTGAAGAATTAATACAGAATATATGGTACATTTACACAATGGAGTACTACTCAGCAGAAAAAAAGGAATCTTGAAATTTGCAGGAAAATGGATAGAACCGGAAGAAAACATTCTGAGCGTAGTAACCCAATCACAAAATCACAAACATGATATGTACTCTCTCATAGTTGGACCTGCTTTATGATAAATACTAGTGACCGTGCTTTATCAGAGCTGTTTTTAATGATGTTGCCCACAATGGTTTCCTTCCAGATGATGATTGAGAAGCTAATTAAAAAAATGGTGCCAGGTAACACAAGAGTAACAGAACTGTGCTGTTTTACTGGGATTTTGTATTTTACATTTTTGATGGAGAGTGAAGAACCTGGAAAAACTATTGCTGCTATTGATGCAAAACATACTGCCATATATATATTATATATATATATATATATATATATATATATATATATATATATATATTTAATTTTTGGAAACTACCTGTGCTGTCAACTTTGGAAAAAAGTATTCCAGTTTACCATTTTGAGTTGGCATTTTACAAAAATTAACAGCCATATTGGTCTAAAAATGTTGAACTTATTTTTTTTTCCATTTGTACAGGGATAATGTACTGTAATAAAGATGTAAGGTCTTAAAAAGGGATTTTTGAGAGCTCATCCCTTGTGAAGGTATGCTCTCCTGACCTGGACACATGGGGAAGTGTTCAGGCCTGGCCCAGGGTGATGTGGCAGATTTGGGGATTCCCTTCTTAGGCCGTTACCCCACCTGGGGAATGGAGGGGGGATGGCTAGGGGCTGGTGGGATTTTGGGGTGAGGAGAGGTAGAGGGAGAAGGATTTGATATCTGAAGCAAGCTTGTTACTAATTTGAACTAATAAAATAAATTTTAAAAAGACCATGCTATTCGAAAATAGAAGGGATTTTGAGAAGGGATTTTCATCTCATGTGAAGGGATGTTCTCTTAAACTGGACACATGGAAAAGGGCAAAGGCCTGGCACAAGATGATGGGTAGAATTTGGGGAGCCCCTTGTGAGTGCCTTACTCTGCCTGGAGAGTGGAGGAGCAATCACTAGGATCAGGTGGGAGGTTGGGGGGGAGGGGAGGGAGAGGAAGAATGGATTGATATCTGAAGCAAGCTTGTTCCTAATTTGAACTAATAAAATAAAAAAGCACTTTAGTTTTCCGATTTTAAAGTGGTTTAGCAATATCTTCTGTACTCTGACAGAAAGAGAGACAGACACACAGCGAGAAAGACACAAACAGACAGAAAAAGATTCTGTTTTGGTGGAGAACATTGCTGAGCAAGTTCAGAATTGCTGATATTCACCCAACTTGCAAAGGCAAAGACAGAATTCCAGAGAGTGACAGAGCAAGAGAGAGAGAGAGAGAGAGAGAGAGAGAGAGAGAGAGAGAGGGATGGAGAGGGGGTCGCTCATTGTATCAGGTAGGTCCAGTCCAAAGTAGGTAGAGTTGTAGAGGCCCAACAGTGTGAAGAGACATATACAGAGAGACAGAGACAGTGAGAGACAGAGATAAACAGAGACAGCCATTGACAGAGACAGTGAGTACTAGAGAGAATTTGAGAATGAAATGACAGACAGACACACAGACAGTCCAAGGCTTAATGTAGGCTTGCATAAGTGCATTATACATCCAGAGGCTGGCTCCCAATACACTCTTGGAGGAAGCTGTCTCTACCTAATGAACTCAGTCCTGCTGCCGAATCATCTCTTGCACCCAAGTAGATGCAGTCACATGATTTTCAAATCTAATCTAAGAGATGGAATTTAAACCTTCCTAGAAGAAATTTACCATGGAAATGTCCCGCGCGATCGTCTTGCCGGCAAGAACAACACAGGACACTCGGATCCTTCTGCAGTAAAGCTTTATGCATCTTGAGAGGAGAGCATAAGCTTACCAGAGCAGAGACCCTGAGCCAAGAATCCCGTCCCCTAATAAAGGCTCACAAACTCTGAGCGATGCGTGTACAGCTGGGATAGGTGCATGACTCGTCACCCTATATGACGCCATGGAATAGGCGGGGCTAGGCAGTGGAAAAACACTGGGCACATGGATACCAACGTTGTTTACTTGATCCGGCAGCGGATGTCAGCGCCATCTTGTAATGGCGAATGTGAGTGCGGCTCCTCACATGGAAATCTCATCTTTTTTACAGTAATGTGATCCCTTTCGTTTTCTTATTCCATTGATGTATTTCTTAGAGTATTTGACACTCTTTCACAAAAAGGTATTAAATGGATTTTCCACGATAACAGTAACCGCTAGATTCCCTTAAACATAAGATGGAATTCCAATGGAGGTGGCTGAAGGAGCTCGGTACCGAACATCTCAGAATATGGATTCACGCTTAACTCATCGGCAATTGTGGAACAAAAAATGCCTGAAGAGCTGAGAAGGCACAGGGGTCTGAACAGTGGAGGGGTAGAAAATCCGAAAGGAGTAAGTCTGAAACCCACAGATGATTCAGCAAATGTGGTAATGGATCTCATTCTTGGGATACATACCGATCTGATGGTGTGTTTCACCATTTAGTCAGTCCCAGAAAAATATCTCTGTCATATCCCGCTCAACCGGGACAGCACAGACACACGAAGGCTTAGTGTAGACTGAGATAAGTCAATACAAGGTCCAGTGCTATCTCCCAACATACTCATTGGTGATGCTGTCTTTGCCTAATGAAATCTGTCCTGCTGCTGCCATCATTTGTGCACCCAAGTACCTGTAGTCTACTGATTCGTCAATCTAATCTAAGAAATTTTATTTAAAACTTTCTGGAAGAAGCTATACATGGAAAAATTAACTCTTTTATAGTAATATGATTTCTTTCAATTTTTTGGCAATTTATGTACTTCTTAGGGTGTTTGACATTACTCCACAAAAAGGAATTGAACTGTTTTTCCAAGGTAACATTAACCGATATATTCCCTTTAACAGAAGATGTAATTCCAATGGAGGTGGCTCAAAGGAGGCTTAGTACCCAACATCTCAAAAGATGAAGTCAGCCTTAACTCATCGACAATTGTGGAACAGAAAATGCCCGAAGAGTTGAGATCGCACAGGGGTCCAAAAAGTGGAGGGAAGAAACTCCCAAAGGCATAAATCTGAAACCCACAGGTGATTCAGTAAATGTGGTGGTAGGTCTCTTCCTTGGGATACACACCGATTATATGGAGTGTTTCACCATTTGGTCAATCCCCCAAAAATATATCTGCAATATCAAGCTCAATTGACCCTGGGTATAGAGAGATTTCACATAGAGAGGGAGACCATGGCTTCGATACCACTAGAGTTGGTCATTTGTTTAAGTGGAAGGGGAAAGCTCGCTATGGAGTCGGAATCCTGAGCAATGGAACAGGAATCTTAGAATGTCCATGAACTTTAAATTCACTGACATGTTTGGAGAGGGTAAGTGGGGGAGATAGGAGAAGTGATGAAGAGGGTCAGGGAAAGATACCAGATATCAGCAGATAGCAGGTTGGAATTGGATGGTGACAGAGAGAATAAGACATCAAGAGTCTATAGGAATCTGTATTTTAAAGGCATCTTATAACCCTGTCTGTAGACTTAGTACACATGGAACCCTGGAATGAACAGAGTAGTGGCTGATAGAGTGAATGCTTCCAGGTGTCATGGTCCAGATCTCCCACAGAGAGATCACCGATGAGCAGAAACTGCCTCTGGGATCATTGAGAGGCTGAATACTAATTAACAGGAGTGCATCATTTTGGAAGTTTTGCATGGGTACCAGTCAGCACCCTAGAACTTACAGGAATAATTTGGGTTTACCAAAAACATAAATTGGAGACACATCAGGTGCCTCTTCATGATAGAAGTGCAATGACTGAAAGCATTCTCATTTTGGAATGGGAAGGGTATATATTGTCCAAAAACACCTTAATTTTGCCATTGTAGAGATGTGTAGCATGCTCTTCAGTACTAGAACAGAGATATAGAAAGACAGAGAGAGAGATGGAGATATATATGGAGAGAGAGAGAGAGAGAGAGAGAGAGAGAGAGAGAGAGAGAGAGAGACTAAAACAAACGGACAGATAAAATCTCAGTTTAGGTGGAGACCAGTCAGAACAAGTATAGCTCCTTGATTCACCCAGAGTGTAGTGGTAAAAACAGAGGACCATTCAGAGAGGGAGACAGACAGACAGAGAAAGAGAGAGATTGAGAATGAGAGAGAGGAAGAGAAGGAGACTTTGGCTTAGTGTACCCTGCAAACACATTGCAAAGCAGGTTGAATTATAGACTCCCACCCAGCGTGTAGAGCCATATATATATATATATAGAAACACAGACAGTGTAATACAGAGATACACAAAGACAGAGACATGGACAGTGATTGATAGAGAGAGATTTAGGGAATGAATTGAGAGAGAGACAGACACAGAGACAGGCCAAGGCTTAGTGTAGGCTAGGATAAATGCATATCACATCCAGAGGCAGGCTCACAACATACTCATAAATTATGCTGTCTCTACCTAATGAATTCTGTTCTGCTGCTGACATCATCTCATGCGCCCAAGATTCTGCAGTACAATGATTTTTCAATCTAATCTAAGAAATGGAATTTAAACCTTCCTAGAAGAAATTAACCATGGAAACTCACTTGTTTTACAGTAATGTGATTCCTTTCACTTTCTTATTCCATTGATGTTCATCTTAGGGTATTTGGTATTCCTCCACAAAAAGGCATTAAACGGTTTTTCCACAGTAACAGTAACCGTTAGATTCCCTTAAACATAAGAGGGAATTCCAATGGAGGTGACTAAAGGACGCTCAATACCCAACATCTCAGAATATGGTGTCAGACTGAACTCAACCACAATTGTGGAACAAAAAAATGCCCGAAGTTGAGACGACATAGGGGTCTGAACAGTGGAGGGGGAGAAATTCCCAATGGCGTAAATCTGAAACCCAAAGGTGATTTAGCGAATGAGGTTTTGGATGTCATTCTTGAGAAACACACCGAACTTACGGGGTGTTTCAAAGCTTGGTGAGTCCCAGAAAAACATCTGTGCTATGTCCACTCAAACGAGCCTGGGTATGGAGAGAGTTCTCAGAGAGAGAGCTTCCATGACTTTCACAGCTCCAGAGTTGGTCATTTGTGTATGTGGAAGGGGGAACCTAGCTATGGAGATGGAACCCTGAGCAATGGAACACGAATGTTAGAATGTCCATGAATTTTAGATTTTCTGGCATTGTTGTAGAGGCTGAATGGGGGAGACTTGAGAAGAGATGAAGTGGGTCAGAGGAATATATCAGAAAGCAGTTAACAGGTAGAAGATTGGAATTGGAAGGTGACAGAGAGAATAAGACATCAGGACTATGTAGGGATCTATCTTTTAAAGGGATCCTATAACCCTGCCTGCAAACCTAGTACCCATGGAAAGCAGGACTGAACAGAGTAGGGGCTGAGTGAGTGCGTACTACCAGGTTTCATGGTCAGGATGTCACAGAGATTGATCCCAGATGAGCAGGAAAGATCTCTGGGATCATTCAGATGATGAATACTAATTATAAGGAGTGTATCATTGTGGACAAGTTTGCATGGATCCCATTCAGCACGTTGGAACTCAAAGGAATATTTTGTGTTTACCAATAAATTGGAGACAAATCAGGTGCCGATTTATGATCGACACGACGTGTATTAAAGAAGTCTCATTTTGGAATGGGAAGTGTATATTTTGACAAATAAGATAGCTCCTTAATTTTTCCAATGTAGATAGGTTTAGCATGCTCTTCACTACTAGAACAGAGAGACAGAAAAACATGCATACATACATACATACATACATACATACATACATACATACAGAGACAGGGAGAGAGAGAAAGGTGACAGGGACACATAAAAATGTACAGATAAAAGTTCAGTTTATGTGGAGACCAGTCCAGAGCAAGTATAGTTCCAGGTATTCACCTTGGGTGCAGAGGTAAAAACAGAGGACCAACACAGAGGGAAACAGGCAGGCAGACAGAGAGAGAGAGAGAGAGAGAGAGAGAGAGAGAGAGAGAGAGAGAGAGAGAGAGAGAGAGAGAGAGAGAGAGAGAGAGAGAGAGAGAGAGAGAGAGAGAGAGAGAGAGAGAGAGAGAGAGACTTTGGATTAGTGTAGCGAGCAAACACATTAAAAATCAGGTAGAATTATAGACTCCCACCCATGGTGTAGAGACATATACATAGAGACAAAGACAGTGAGAGTCAGAAGTCAGAGATACACAGAGACAGAAAAGGTGAGTGATTGAGGGAGTTAGAGAATGAAATGAGTGACAGACAGACACAGAAACACACCAAATCTAGCTTAGGCTATGATAAGTGCATATCACATCCAGAGGCATGCTCCAAAATACTCATGGAAGACGGCTGTCTCTGCCTAATAACTCTGTCCTGCTGCTGACATCATCTCATGTACCCAAGTGTCTGCATTCCAACTATTTTTCAATCTAATCGAAATAATGGAATTTAAACAGTCCTGGAAGAAATTAACCATGGAAAACTCACCTTTTTTAGAGTAATGTGATTCCTTTCATTTTCCTATTCCATTAAAGAACTTCATAGGGTATTTGACATTCCTCCACAAATAAGGCATTAAAGTGATTTTTGCATGGTAACAATAACCACTAGATACCCTTTAACATAAGATGTATTTCCAATGGAGGTGGCTGAAGGAGGCTCTGTACCCAACATCTCAGAATATGGAGTCAGGCTTAACTCATAGACAATTGTGGAACACAAAAAGCCCGAAGAATTGAGACCACACAGGAGTCTGAATAGTGGAGGGGGAGAAACTCCCAAAGGTGTAAATCTGAAACCCAGAGGTGATTCAGGGAATGTGTGCTGGACCACATCATTGGGAAACACACCGACCTGATGGGTTATTTTCAAGATTTGCTCCATCCCAGAAAACTGTCTGTGATATCCCACTCAGCTGCTCCTGAGTATGGAGAGAATTTACAGAGAGTGAGCATCCATTGCTTTCACGGCTACAGAGTTGGTCATTTGTTTACTTGGAAGGGGAAAGCCCGCTATGGACACGGAACCCTGAGCAATGGACAAGAATCTTACAATGTCCATGAACTTTCGAGTTTCTGATATTGTTGAAGAGGGTGAGTGGGGGAGACAGAAGAAGAAATGAAGGGGGTGAGAGGAAGTTACCAGAGAGCACATAGCAGAGAGGAATTGAAAGGTAACAGAGATTAAAACATGAGGAGGGGTCCCTACCCAACATCTCAGGTTGTCTTTTAAAGATCTGTCTTTTAAAGGGGTCCCATAACCCTGCCTGCAGACAGAGTACCCATGGAAGCCTGGACTGAACAGAGTTGTAGCTGAGTGAGTGTACTCTTCCAGGTGGCATGGGCAGTTAGCCCGATGCCAGGAACTTTCATTCCCACCATCACTGATTATGGAAATTTGAGGTCTTAGATTTCAACTTAGGGTATATGGATGTCAAGTTCTCAAGACTGCTTCTTTTGGATGAAGTGGCATTGACCATCTTTGGGAGGGTTTTAGAATAGTGGGGTACTACCACTTCCTTGATTACCTGTTTACTCCACAGATTACTGGATTGTGTGACACTGTCTGGGGCATCCTAAGCGTCGGTAGCTGTCAGCAAGTGTAGGAGATGAAGTTAAGCTTGGAACAAAAGTATTTCTGAATTTCTCATGTCAGAGGGGATTATGGTCAGATGAGGGTGGTTTCTCTGAGGGAAAGTTCTCAGAGGAGGAGGAAAGCTGTCTGGAAACACTGAGAAACTGAACACTATTTATATGGAGTTAATCTTTGGACCTTTTTGCATGCGTCCCATTCAGCTCCCTGGAACTTACAGGAATACTTTGCATTTGCAAAAACATAAATTGGAGACATATCAGGTGCCTTTTTTGGTTGGAAGATACTTGGCTGAAAGCATTCCCATTTTGGATAGAGAAGGGTATCTTTAGGACAATAAAAAAGCTCTTTAGTTTTGCCATTTTAGAGTGGATTAGCTATCTCTTCTGTACTCTGACAGAGAGATACAAACACACAGCGAGAGACACACATACAGACACACAGACAAAAGGTTCAGTTTTGTAGAGAACATTCCAGAGCAAGTCCAGAGCTGCTGATATTCACACAAGTTGCAGAGGCAAAGACAGAAGGCCACAGAGTGACAGAGCAAGAGAGAGAGAGACAGAGAGAGAGCAAGACAGAGGGAGAGAGAGAAAGAGGCTCATTGTAGAAGGCAGGTCCAGTGCAAAGTAGGTACAGTTGTATTAAGACCAACAGGGTGAAGAGACATATACAGAGAGGCCAAGACAGTGACAGAAAGAGATACACAGGGATAGAGACAATGAGTGATAGACAGGTAGGGACTGAAAAGTCAGACAAGCAGACAGACAGACACACAGACATACCCAGGCTTAGTATAGAAGCCACTTCACTGAAAGTATTCTCATTTTGGAATGGGATGCAAATATTTCTTCCAATAAAAAAGCACCTTAATTTTGCCATTGTAGAGATATTTAGCATGCCCTTCAGTACTAGAACAGAGAGACAAAGGACAGAGAGAGATATCGTCATGGACATACAGATAGATAGATAGATAGATAGATAGATAGATAGATAGATAGATAATTAGATAGATAGAGAGAGAGCAAGGGAGACACAGGGATAATTACGAACGGTCAGATAAAACTTCAGTTTAGATGGAGACCAGTCCAGAACAAATATAGCTCCTTGTATTCACTCAGCTTTCAGAGGTCTAAACAGAGGACCAGACAGAGAGGGAGAAAGAGAGAGAGAGAGAGAGAGAGAGAGAGAGAGAGAGAGAGAGAGGATTTGGCTTAGTATAGCCGGCAAATAACTTTGCAAATCAGGTAGAATTTTAGATTCCCACCCAGGGTGTAGAGTCATATACATAGAGAAACAGATATTGAGAGACAGAGATACACAGAGATAGAGAGTGTGAGTGATAGAGAGAGTTAAAGAATGAAATGTGAGACAGTTGGTCATTTGTTTATGTAGAAGTGGAAAGCTCGCTTTGGAAATGGAAACTTGAGCAATAGAACACGAATCTTAGAATGTCCATAAACTTTAGATTTTCTGACATTGTTAAGAGGGTGAGTGGGGGAGACAGAAGAAGTGATGAAGAGGGTCAGAGGAAGATACGAGATAGCAGATAGCAAAGAGCAATTGGAAGCTGACAGAGAATAAGTCATCAGAAGTGGGTAGGGATCTGTCTTTTAAAGGGGTCCTATAACCCTGCTTTCAGATTAGTACCCATGGAATCCTGGACTGAACAGTATACTAGCTGAGTGTGTGCACTCTTCCAGGTGACATGTGCAGTTACACCGATTCCAGATCCTTGCATTCCCAACTTCACTTATTATTGAAATTTGGGCTTGTAAATTTGCAACTTATGGAATAAGGATGTCAAGTTCTCAAGACTGCTTCTTTTTGAAGAAGTGGCATTGAACATCTTTGGGGGATTTAAGAATATAGGGGTACAACCACATTCTGGATTTCCTGTTTGCTCCACGTATTTCCAGAATGTGTGACAATGTCTGGGCCATCCTTAGTCTTGAAAGCTGTCAGCAGTGTAGGAGGTGATGTTAAGTTTAGAACCAAAGTATTTCTGAAGTGCTGGTGTCAGAGAGGATTATGGTCAGAAGAGGGAATGTGTTCCCAGGGATAGTTCTCAGAGGAGGAGGAAAGTTTCAGAATCTGAAAACATTGAGAAGCTGAACACTATTTATCTGGAGTGAATCTTTGGACCTTTTTTTCATGGGTCCCATTCAGCTCCCTGGAACATTCAGGAATAGTTTGCATTTGTCAAAAGCATATATTGGAGAAACATCGACTGCCTATTTTTGATAGTAGCAAATTGGCTGAAAGCATTCACATTTTGGATAGAGATGGGTATCTTTAGCACAATAAAAAAGCACTTTAGGTTTGCCATTTTAGAGTGGTTTAGCAATCTCTTCTGCACTCTGACAGAGAGAGACAGACACACAGACAGAAAGACACATACATACAGACAGACAAAAGATTAACTTTTGGTGGAGATCATTCCTGAGTAAGTCTAGAGCTGCTGATACTCACACAAATTGCAGAGGCAAAGACAGCAGAGAGTGACAGAGAGAGAGAGAGAGAGAGAGAGAGAGAGAGAGAGAGAGACAGAGAGACAGAGAGACCAAGAGAGACAGAGAGAGACACAGAGAGAGACATAGAGAGAGAGAGAGAGAGAGAGAGAGAGAGAGAGAGAGAGAGAGAGGCTCAGTGCAGCAGCCAGGTCCAGTGAAAATTAGGTAGAGTTGTAGATCCCCACCAGGTCAAGAGACATATACAGAGGCAGAGGCAGTAAGAGACAGAGATACACAGAGACAGACACAATGAGTGATAAAGAGGTTGGGACTGAAATGTCAGACCAGCAGACAGACAGCAACACAGACATAAAACGGCTTAGTGAAGGCTGAGCTAAGTGAATACCTCGTCCAGTGCTGGCTCCCAACATACTCATGGATGATGCTGTCTCTGCCTAATGAACTCTATACTGCTTCTGACATCATTTTGTGCACCCAAGTATCTGTAGTCTACTGATCCTTCAATCTAATCTAAGTAATGGAATTTAAACATTCCTGGAAAAGGTTAACAATGGAAAACTCAACATTTTACAGTAATATGATTTTTCATTTTCTAAGTGCACTGATGTACTTCTTAGGGTGTTTGGCATTTTCCACATAAAGGCATTGAATGGTTTTTCCATAGTAACATTAACCACTATATCCCCTTAAACATAAGATGTAATTCCAATAAAGTTGGCTGAATTAGGCTTGATACATAACATCTCAAAAGATGGAGTCAGCCTTAACTCATCGACAAATGTCGTACAGAAAATACCCGAAGAGTTGAGACAGCACAGGGGTCCGAAGTGTGGAGGGAAGAAATTCCCAAAGGCATAAATCTGAAACCCACAGGTGATTCCACGAAAGTGGGGATGTGCTTCATTCTTTGGAAACACAGTGATATGAGGTATTTCACAATTTGTTCAATCCCAAAATGGTCTCTGCGATGTGTCGCTCAAACGAGCCTGGGTATGGAGTGAGTTCACAGAGAGAGTGCCCAAATGTCTTTCACAGCTCCAGAGTTGGTCATTTGTTAAAATGGAAGGGGAATGTTCGCTATGGTGACAGAACCTTGAGCAATGGAACACGAATCTTAGAATATGCATTAACTTTAGATTTTCTGACAAGGATGGAGTGGGTGAGTGGGGGAGACAGGAGAAGAGATGAAGAGGGTCAGAGGAAGATACCAGATATCACTTCGCAGATAGCTGATTGAAATTGGAATTTGACAGAGTGAGTAAGACAACAGGAGTATGTAGGGATCTGTCTTTTAAAGGTGTCCAATAACCTAGTCTGTAGACTTACTACCATGTAACACTGGACTGAATAGAGTAGTGGCAGAGTGAGTGCATGCTTCCAGGTGTCACGGGCAGGATCTCCCAGAAAGAGATCCCAGATGAGCAGGAAAGGGCTCTGGGATCATTGAGATTATGAATACTTATTATCTCAAGTACATCATTATTGAAACTCATTGCATTGGTACCACTCAGCACCGTGGAACTTATAGGAATATTTTGGGTTTACCAAAAACATAAATTGGAGACACATCTGGTGCCTCTTTATGATAGAAGAAACTTGGCTGAAAGCATTCCATTTTGGAATCGGAAGGGTATATTTCGTCCAATAAAAAAGCACTTTAATTTTGCCATTGTAGCGATGTTTAGCATGCTCTTCAGTACTAGAACAGAAAGACAGAGAGACAGAGAGATGGAGTGAGAGAGAGAGAGACAGACAGTCAGACAAAGAGAGTGACAGAGTGAGAGAGGGGGAGATAAAAGATAAAGATAAAAAGATACAAGGGAGAGATAAAAGCTCAGTTTAGGTGGATACAAATCCAGAACAAGTAGAGTTCCTTGTATTCACACAGGGTGCAGAGGTAAAACCATAGGACCAGACAGAGAGGTAGACAGACATAAAGAGAGAGAGAGAGTAAGAGAAACGGACATAGAGAGAGATTAAGAGAGATATAGAGGCTTTAGATTAGTGTAGCCCACAAACACATTGCAAAGCAAGTAGAATTACAGAATCCCACCCAGAGTTTAAAGATATATACAAAAAGACACAGACAGTTACAGACATAGATACACAAAGACAGAGACAGAGACAGAGACAGTGAGTGATAGAGAGAGTTAGAGAATGAAATGAGAGACAGACAGACCCAGAGACAGGCCAAGGCTTAGTCTAGGCCCAGGATAAGTGCAGATCACATCCATACACAGGCTCCCAACATATTCATGGAGGAAGCAGTCACTGCCTGATGACCTATGTAATGCTGCTGACATCATTTCATGCACCCAAGTATCTGCACTCCAATGCTTTTCCAATCTCATCAAAGAAATGGAATTTAAACCTTCCTGGAAGAAATTAACCATGGACAACTCACCTTTTTACAGTAATGTGATTGCTTTCATTTTCTTATTCCATTGATGTACTTCTTAGTGTATTTGATATTCTTCCACAAAAAGGCATTAAATGGTTTTTCCACGGAAATAGTTACCACTGGACTCCCTTAAACATAAGATTTAATTCCAGTGGAGGTGGCTGAAGGAGGCTCGGTACCCAACATCTCAGAATGCAGAGTCAGGTTTAAGTCATCCACAATTGTGGAACAAAAATAGCCAGAAGTGTTGCGATGACACAGGAGTTCAAACAGTGGAGGGGGAGAAACTCCATAAGGCATAAATCTGAAACCCAAAGGTGATTCAGCCAGGGTCGTGGTGGACCTAATTATTGGGAAACAAACAGAAGTGATGGGGTGTTTCAACGTTTGGTCAGTCCCAGCAAAAGATCTCTGTGATGTCTCGATCATCTGACCCTGCATATGGAGAGAGTTCACAGAGAGATAGCCTCCATTGTTTCACAGCTCCAGATTAGGTCATTTGCTTTCAGGGAGGGGAAATTTCACTATGGAGATTGAAACCTGAGCAGTGGAACACAATTATTAGAATGTCCATGAACTCTAGATTTTATGACATTGTTGAACACGGTGAGTGGCGAGACAGAAGAAGAGATGTAGAAGGTCAGAGGAAGATACCAGATAGTAGATAGCAGAGAGGAATTGGAAAGTGACATAGAATGAGACATCAGGAGAGGTTAGCGTTCTGTCTTTTGAAGGGGTCCTATTACCCTGACTGCTGACTTAGTACCCATGGAACCCTGTACTGAACAGAGTAGTGCCTGAGTGAGTGCACCCTTCCAGTTGTCATCGGCAGGATCTTTCAGAGCGAGAGGCCATATGAGGAGGAAAGGACTCTGGGTCATTAAGAGGCTGAATACTAATAATCAGGAGTGCATCATTATTGGAACACTTTGAATGGCTCTCATTCAAGTCCCTGAAACATACAGGAATATTTTGGGTTACCAAAACCATAAATTGTAGACACATCAGGTGCCTCTTTAAGATGGAAGCAACATGACTGAAAGCATTCTCATTTTGGAATCAGAAGGGTGTATTTCGTCCAATAAAAAGCTCCATAATTTTGCCATTGTAGAGATGTTTACTATGCTCTTCAATACTAGAACAGAGAGACAGAAAGACAGAGATGTGTGTGTGTGTGTGTATGTGTGTGTGTGTGTGTGTGTGTGTGTGAGAGAGAGAGAGAGAGAGAGAGAGAGAGAGAGAGAGAGAGAGAGAACATACACAAACTGACAGACAAAAGCTAGTTCAGATGAAGACCATTCCAGAACAAGTATAGCTCCAGGTATTCAACCAAGGTGCAGAAGTAAAATCAGAGGACCAGAAAGAGAATGAGACAAACAGACAGAAAGAGAGGAAAAGAGATAGAAAGAGATAGAGTGTGGGAAAGAGAGAGAGAAAGAGAAAGAAACTTTGTCTCAGTGCACCCGCAAACACATTGCATAGCAGGTAGAATTTTAGATTCCCACCCAGGGTGTAGAGACATATACATAGAGAAACAGACAGTAAAGAGACAGAGATACACATAGACAGACAGAGACAGTGAGTGATAGTGAGAGTTAGAATGAAATAAGAGTCATACAAACACAGGGACAGGCCAAGGCTTAGTGTACGCTAGGATAAGTGCATAACACATCCAGAGGCAGGCTCCCAACATACTCATGCATGATGCTGTTTCTCCCTAATGTACTCTGTCCTGTTGTTGACATTGTCTCATGCACCAAAGTATTTGCAGTACAATGATTTTTCAATCTAATGTAAGAAATGGAATTTAACCCTTCCTGGAAGAAATTAAACATGGAAAACTCACCTTTTTTACAGTAATGTGATTCCTTTCATTTCCTTATTCCATTGATGTACTTTTTAGGGTATTTGACATTCCTCCACAAAAAGGGCATTAAAAGGTTTTTCCATGGTAACAGTTAACGTTAGATTCCCTTAAACATAAGACGTAATTCAAATGCAGGTGGCTAAATGAGGCTCGGTACCCAAAATCTCAGAATGTGTAGTCAGGCTTAACTCAACTAAAATTGTGGAACAAAAATGCCCGAAGAGGTGAGATGACCCAGAGGTCAGAAAATTGGAGGTTAAGAAACTCCCAAAGGCATAAATCTGAAACCCACAGGTGATTCTGCAATGTGGTGGTGGAACACATCATTGGGAAACACAACGATGTAAAGCATGTTTCAAGGTTTGGTCAGTCCCAGAAAATTTTCTCTGCAAAGACCCGGTCAACCAAGTTGGGTATGGAGAGAGGTCACAGAAAGTGTCAATGTTTTTCACAGCTCTAGAGTTGATCATTTGTTTACGTAGAAGAGGACATCTCACTATGGAGACAGAATCCAGAGCAATGGAACACCAATCTTAGAATGTCCATGAACTTTATATTATCTGTCACTGTTGAAGATGGTGAGAAGGGGAGACAGGAGAAAGATAAAGAGTGTCAGAGGAAGATGCAAGATAGCTGATAGCAGAGAATAAGACATCAGGAGTCGGGAGGGATGTGTCGTTTAAAGGGTTTCTAAACCCTGCCTGCAGACTTAGTACCCATGGAAACGTGGAATGAGCAGAGAACTAGCTGATTGAGTACACCCTTCAAGGTGACATGGGCAGTTAACCCGATACCAGGACCTTTAATTCACAAATTCACTCATTATGAATTTTGGGGTTTTAGATTTGCAACTTAGGGAATGAGGATTTCAAGTTCTCTTGACTGCTTCTTTTTGATGAAGTGTCAATGACCATCCTTGGCGAGGTTTGAGAATAGTGGGGTACTGACACATCCTGGATTACTTGGTTGCTGCATGGATTTCCAAACTGTGTGACACTCTGGGGCATCCCAAGCCTCAGCATCTGTCAACAGTATAGGCCATGAAGTAAAGTTTAGATATAAAATATTTCTGAAGTTCTGGTGTCGGAGGGGAATTTGGTAAGATGAGGGAGGTTTTTCCCAGGGCTAGTTCTCAGAGGAGGAGGAAAGCAATCTGGAAAAACTGAAAGGCTGAACACTATTAATCTGGAGTGAATCTTTGGACCTTTTTGCATGGGTCCCATTCAGCTCCCTGGAATTTACAGGAATTCTTTGTGTTTGGCAAAAACATAAATCGGAGACACATCAGCTGCCTTTTTTTGATAGAAGCAACTTGGCTGAAAGCATTCACATTTGGGATAGAGAAGGATATCTTTAGGACAATAAAAGCAGCACTTTAGTTATGCCATTTTAGAGTGGATTAGCTATCTCTTCTGTACTCTGACAGAGAGACAGAGAGAGAGAGAGAGAGACAGACAGACAGACAGACAGACAGACAGACAGACAGACAGACAGAAGTTTCAGTTCAGGTGGAGAACATTCCTCCGCAAGTCCAGAGCTGCTGATATTCACCCAAGTTGCAGTGGCAAAGACAGAAGGCCAGAAAGTGACAGAGAGAGAGAGAGAGAGAGAGAGAGACAGAGAGAGAGAGAGAGACAGAGACAGAGACAGAGACAGAGACAGAAAGAGAGAGAGAGAAAGAGGGTCAGTGTAGCAGGCAGGTCCAGTGCAAAGTAGGTAGAGTTGGAGAAGCCCACCATGGTGAAGAGACGTATACAGACAGATAGAGACAGTGAAAGCGAAGATACACAGAGACAGAGACAATGAGTGAGAGAGAGGTAGGGACTGAGAAGTTAGACAATCATACAGTCAGATACACAGACATACCAAGGTTAACTGTAACCTGAGATAAGTGAACACCAGGTCCATTCCTGGCTCCCAAAATACTCATGGATGATGCTGTCTCTGCCTATTGAACTCTGGGCTGCTGCTGACATCATTTATTGTACCCAAGTACCTACAGTCCAATGTTCCTTCAATCTAATCTAAGAAATGGAATTTAAACCTTCCTGTAAGAAGCTAACCATGGAAAACTCACCATTTTTATAGTAATATGATATCATTCATCTTCTTAGTCCATGGATGTACTTCTTAGGGTGTTTAAACTTCTCCACAAAAAGGCATTGTACGGTTTTTCCACAATAACAGTAAACACTATATTCCCTTAAACACAAGATGTAATTGCAATGGAGGTGGCTGAAGGAGGCTTGTTCCGAACATCACCAATAATGGAGTCAGCCTATACTCATGGACAAATGTGTAACAGAAAATGCCCGAAGAGTTGTGATGACAGAGCAGTCTGAAGAGTGAAGGGAAGAATCTCCCAAAGGTATAAATCTGAAAACCACACGTGCTTCAGCCAATGTGGTGGTGGGCCTCATCCTTGGCAAGTACACTGATCTGATGGGGTATTTCACCATTTAGTCAATCCCAAAACAGGTCTTTGCAGTGTCCCTCTCAACTGATTCTAGGTATGGAGAGAGTTCACAGAGTGGGACCCTCCATGACTTCCACAGCTCCAGTGTTGGTCATTTGTTTAAGTGGAAAGGGAAATCTCGCTATGGAGAGGGAATCCTGAGCAATGGAACAAGAATCTTAGAATGTCCATGAACTTTACATTATCTGTCACTGTTGAAGATGGTGAGAAGGGGAGACAGGAGAAAGATGAAGAGTGTCAGAATAAGATACCACATTGCAGTTAGCAGATAGCAGATTAGAATTAGAAGGTGACAAAGAGAATAAGACATCAGTAGTGTTTAGGGATGTCTTTTAAAGGGGTCCTATAAAACTTCCTGCAGACTTAGTATCCATGGATCCCTGGACTGACAAGAGTAGTGGCTGATTGAGTGCATGCTTCCAGGTGTCCTGGGCAATATCTCCCAGAGAGAGATCCCAGATTAGCAGGAAAGGACTCTGGGATCATTGAGAGGCTGAATACTATTTATCAAGAGTACATCATTTTTGGAACTCATTGCATGGGTCTAATTCAGCTCCTTGGAAATTACATTAATATTTTGGGTTTACCAAAAACATAAATTATAGGCACATCAGGTGGCTCTTTATAATGGAAGCAACTTGGATGAAAGGATTTTCATTTTGGAATGGTAAGGGTATATTTTGTCCAATAAAAAAGCAAATTAATTTTGCAATTTTAGAGAGGGTTGGCATGCTATTCATTACTAGAACAGAGAGATATAAAGAAAAAGAGAGAGAAAAAGAGAGAGACAGAGGAGAGATAGGGTGAGTGAGAGATTCTGGGACAACTACAATCGGACAGATAAAACCTCAGTTTATGTAGAGTCATGTCCAGAACAAGTATAGCTCCAGGTATTCAACCAGGGTGCAGAAGTAAAAACAGAGTACCAGAGAGAGAGAGAGAGAGAGAGAGAGAGAGAGAGAGATTTTGGCTTAGTGTAGCTGGCGAACACATTGCAAAGCAGGTTTAATTATAGCCTCCACCCACGGTGTAGAGACATACACATAGAGACACAAACAGTGAGAGACAGAGATACCCAGAGAGTGAGTGATAGAGAGAGTTAGAGAATGAAATCAGAGACAGACTGACACAGAGAAGGCCAAGGCTTTGTCTAGGGTAAGATAAGTGCATATCACATCCATAGGAAGGCTCCCAAAACACTTATGAATGATTCTGTTTCTGCCAAATGAACTCTGTTCTGCTGCTGACATCATCTCATGCACCCTAGTATTTTCAGTCCCATGATTTTTCAATCTAATCTAATAAATGGAATTTAAACCTTCCTGGAAGAAATTAACCATGGAAAACTCACTTGTTTTACAGTAATGTGATTCCTTTCATTTTGTTATTCCATTGATGTACTTCTTAGGGATTAGACATTCCTACACAAAAAAGGCATGAAACGGTTTTTCCACGGTAACAGTAACCACTTGATAACCTTAAACATAAGATGTAATTCCAATAGATTTGGCTGAAGGAGCCTCGGTACCCAACATCTCAGGATACGGAGTCAGGCTAAACTTATAGAGAACTGTGGAACAAAAAATGCCCGAATGGTAAAGACGATACAGGGGTATGAACACTGGAGGGAAGATATTCCCAAAGGCATAAATCTAAAACCCACAGTTGATTGAGGGATCATGGTGAGGACCTCATCCTTGGGATACACACCAACCTAACGGGGTGTTTCACTGTTTGGTCAGTCTCAGAACAAGACAAGCCTGGCTTGGGAGCCTGTTCCCAGAGAGAGAACCTCTATGGCTTTCACAGCTCGAGAGTGGGTCATTTGTTTATGCGCAAGGGTAATGCATGCTATGGAGACAGAACCTTGAGCATTGAAACACGAATCATAGCATGTCCATGAACTAGAAATTTCTTCACATGTTTGGAGAGGCTGAGTGAGGAGACAGAAGAGATGAAGAGTGTCATAGGAAGATACCAGAGAGCATATAGCAGAGAGCAATTGGAAGGTGATATACAGAATAAGATATCAGGAGTGGGCTGGTACTTGTCTTTTAAAAGGGTCCTATAATCCTGCCTGCAGACTTAGTAGCCATGGAATCCTGGACTGAACAAGGCCTGGGTGAATGTGTGCACCCTTCCTGTTGTCATGGACAGATAGCCAGATGCCAGGACCTTTCATTCCCACCTTCACTGATTACAGCATTTTGGATTCTTAGACTTGGTAACTTAGAGCATAATGATGTTGAGTTCCAAAGACTGCTTCTTCTTGATGAAAGGGAATTGAACATCCTTGGTGGCCCTGAGCATAGAGGTGTACTACCACATCCTGGTGTACCTGGTTGCTCCACGGATTTCCAGAATGTTTGGAACTCTATTGGAAATACTAAGCCTCAGCAGATGCAAGCAGTGTAGGAGATGAGCTTTAGTTTAGAAAAAAATATTTCTGAAGTCCTGGTGACAGGGGGTTGCATGGTCAGATGAGGCATGGATTTTCCAGGGAAAGGTATCACATGAGGAGGGAAGGGATCTTGGATCATTGAGGGACTGAATAGTATTTATCTGGAGTGAATCTTTGGATCTTTTTGCATGGGTCTCATTCAGATGCCAGGATCTTAGGTGAATACTTTGCTTTTGTCAAAAACATAAATAGTAGACATATCAGCTGCCTGTTTTGATAGAAGCTACTTGGCAGAAAGCAGTCACATATTTGAAAATGAAGGGTATCTATAGGACAAAAAAAGATCTTTAAATTTCCAATTTTATACTAGTTGAACATGCTCCACAGTACTGTGACAGAGAGAAATAAACACACACACAGTCGGGGAGATATATACATACAGATAGACAAAAGGATCTGATTTGATAGAGAACAGTCCTCAGGAATCCAGAGCAGCTGGTATTTTTCCAGGTTGCAGAGGCAAAGACAGAAGGCCAGAGAGAGAGAGGGAGAGACTGGGAGAGTGAGACACACACAGACACACACACACATACACACACACACACACACACACACACACACACACAGAGAGAGAGAGAGAGAGAGAGAGAGAGAGAGAGAGAGAGAGGATCAGTAAACCGGCAGGCCCAGTGCAAAGCAGATAGAGTTCTAGAGGCCAATCAGGGTGAAGGGACATATACAGAGAGACAGAAATA
This sequence comes from Cricetulus griseus, assembly GCF_003668045.3. Classification (NCBI taxonomy): domain Eukaryota; kingdom Metazoa; phylum Chordata; class Mammalia; order Rodentia; family Cricetidae; genus Cricetulus; species Cricetulus griseus. The sequence goes on along the minus strand of NW_023277141.1, from coordinate 2,242,103 downwards.
CACAGAGACAGTGACAGTGAGTGATCTAGAGTTAGATATGATATGTCAGACAAATAGCAGAGAGACTCACCAACATACCAATGCTTAGTGTAGGCTGAGAAAAGTGAATATGGAGGATTCTCACTCTGCCTCATGAACTCTCTCCTGCTGCTGACATAATTTGATGCACCCAAATACCTGCAGTCCCATAATACTTCAATCTATACTAAGATATGTAATTTAATCTTTCTGTAATAAGCTACCATGCAAAACACAAATTTGGTTCAGTAATGTGTGTCTTGTGATTTTCTTGGTCCATAGATGGACATCTTGGGGAATATGACATTCCTCCATAAAAGCATTTGAATAGTTTTTCCTTGGTAACAGTAACTGCAAGAATCCCTTATTCATAAGATGTAGTTTTCCATGGGCGAGTCCGAAGAAGGCTTGCTACTCTGATTCTCAGAACATAGATTCATCTTGAACTCATGGACAAGGGCAGAACAAAATGTCTGAATATTCAAGTCGACAAAGCTTTCCTAAAAGAGGAGGGAAGAAACTGCCGAAGGCATAATGCTGAAAGCACAGATGACTCAGCGAATGTGGTGTTGGACCTCATCCTTGTAATACACACCAACCTGAAGGGGTGTCTCACCATTTGGTTAGTCCAAGAAAATGATCTCTGTAGTTTCAAACTCACCCAAGCATGGGCATGGAGAGAGGTAACAGAGAGAGTCCCTCCCTGGCTTTCTCAGCAATAGTGTTGTTATTTTTTTTATGTTGAAGGGGAAAGTATGAAATTGAAACTGAACACTGTGCAATGGAACACCTACCTTAGAAATTTCATGAACCGAAGACTTCAGACAAGGGGGAGAGGGTGAGTTGGGGAGACAGAAGAAGAGACAAAGGGGGTCAGAGGAATAGCAGAGAGCAGATAAATAACAGGAAATGGAAAGTGAGGGTGAGAGTATAAAGAGAGAGAATCTCAGTTAGCAGGCAGGGTGAAGGGACATATACAGAGAGCAGGGGCCAATAGACAGGATGGGAGCAGGGACAGAAGTAGGGTGATCCTCCCGAGGATCACCCACTTGAGCCCCCCTCCAAAAGAGGAACCTAGAACAGCGGCTGGACTCTGAACTGCCATGGTGCATGGGCCGTTAAGAGCCTGCCTCCGAACTCGGATCCTGGGCTGGTAGAGGTAGGCAGAACTGCCACTGGGACTCAGCCTGTAAGAGCCCATCACCAAACACGAATCCTGGGCCTGAATATGGATGCAGAACTGACACTGGGCCTAGAGGCTTCAGAGCCAGCAGCCAAACTTGGATCAGGAGCAAAGATCACTGTTATCAGATACCTCTAAGCCGTGAGGATGAATGGAACCAGAAACATCCCCTGCCCTACCTGGGCCAGTTGATGTACACAGAATTGCCCCTGGACCTCGGCTTGTGGATCCCGCCCCAGAAATTATTTCCTGGGTGGGCAGATGGAGGCTGAACTGCCACTGGGCTTTAAAGTGCGGAGCTCGTCCTAGAACTCGAATCCAGAGAAGGCAGATAGGTGCAGAATTGTGACTGGGCCTCGTCGTGTTGAAACGCCTCTGAACTTGAATCTTGGGCCAGCAGATGATGCAGAAATGCAGCTGGACTTCGGCATGTCGGAGACCAAGGTAGAACTCGGGTCCAGGAAAGGCAGATGGATGCAGAACTGCCACTGTGCCTCAGTGTGTCGTTACTGCCGCCGAACTCGGATCCTGCATCAGCATATGGATGTGGCACTACCCCTGGACCTTGGCGTGTTGGAGCCTGCTGCCGAATTGGGATCAAGAACTCAGATCACTGGTGTCAGATGACTCTAATCAGTGATGATGAATGGAAACAGAAACAGCCCCTGGTCTACCTCGGCTAGTGGAAGGACACAGTCCTGCCACTGTGCCTTGGCATTTCAGAGTCAGTTGCCAACTCGGATCCTGGGCTGGCTGATAAACACAGAACTGCCACTGGCCTTTGCGTGACATATTCTGCCACTGCACTCGGATCATGGGCCATCATATGGATGCAGAACTACCACTGGGACTTGGTGAGTCAGAGGCCAACTCAGAATTCTGATCCTGTGTCGGCAAATGGAGGCAGAACTACCACTTGGCCTCAGCGTGTTGGAGCCTGCCACTGAACTTGGATCCAGGGCACAGATCACTGGTGTCAGATGACTCTAAACAGTGATGAAGAATGGAACCAGAAACAGCCCCGACCTCCATGGGCCTTCAGATGGACACAGAACTGCCACTGGGCATTGGCATGTTGTATACCAATGCTGAACTTGGATCCTGGGCTGGCATGTGGAGGCAGAATTGCCACTGGGATTTGGCCTGTTGGAGCCCAATGAAGAACTCAGATCCAGGGATGGCAGATGGATGCAGAACTGCCTCTGGGCCTTGGCATGTTGTATACTGCCACCGAACTCCGATCCTGGGAACGCAGATGAAACCATACCTGCCAGTGGGATTCTGTGTGTAGGAGCTCCCCCTGGAACTCGCATCCAGAGCATAGATCACTGGTGTCAGATGACTCTAATCAGTGATGACAAATGGAACTGCAAAAAGTACCTGGCTTACCTGGGCCAGCGGATGGACACAGTACTGCCACTGTGCCTCGGCATTTCAGAACCCGTTGCCGAACTCAGATCCTGGGCTGGCAGATAAACAGAGAGCTGCCACTGGGCCTCGTCGTGTCAGATATCATTGCCGAACTCGTATCAAGTGTACAGATCACTGGTGTCAGAAGACTCTAAGCAATGAAGACCAAAGGAACCAGAAACAGCCCCAGACCTCCATGGGCTGGCTATGGACACAAAACTGCCACTGGGCCTTGGTATGTAGGAGAACCCCTTCAAACTCGGTTCAGGATCACAGATCACTGATGTCAGATGACTCTAAGAAATGACAGCGAATGGAACCATAAACAGCCCCTGAACTCCATGGGCCGGCAGATGGACACAGAATTGCAACTTGGCGTCTGTGTGTAGGATCTCTTTGCCAAACCTTTATCCAGTGCACAGATTACTGGTGTTAGATGACTCTAAGCAATGATGATGAATGGAAGCAGAAACAGCCCTGGCCTCCTTGGGCCTTCAGATGCACACAAGATTACCCCTGTGCTTCGGCGCGACAGATCCATCACCGAACTTGGATCTAGTGCACAGGTGTCAGATGACTCTAAGCAGTGATGATCAATGGATCCAGAAACTGCCCCTGACTTCCAAGGACCTGCAGATGGACACAGAACTGCCAATGGGCTTTGTCATTTGGGAGCCCAAGACAGAAATCGAAACCTAGGCTGGAAGATGAAACCTAAACTCCCACTGGGTCTCTGCATGTAGGAGTTCGCCCTTAACTCGGATGCAAAGCACAGATCACTGGTGTCAGATGACTTTAAGCAATGAGGATGAATGGAACTGGAAACAGAACCTGGCTTACCTGGGCTGGCTTATGGACACAGAACTGCCACTGGGTCTCAGCATCTCCAAGCCCACAACCGAACTCAGATAAGGAGCAAAGATCACTGGTGTCAGATGACTTTAAGCAGTGAAGATGAATGGACCCAGAAACAGCCCCTGACCTCCATGTGCCTGCAGATAGACACAGAACTGCCACTGGGCTTTGTCGTGTCGGAGCCCAACACAGAACTCGATTCAGGCACGGCAGATGAATGCAGAACTGCCACTGGGCCTCTGTGTGTTGTATACTGCCACAGAACTCGGAACCTTCACCAGCATTAGGATGTAGAACTGCCATTGGGCCTGGGCATATCAAAGCCCAGCGCTAAACTCGGATCCTGGTCCAGCATATGGATGCAGAACTCCCACCGGGCCTTGGGGGTGTGTTGGAGTTGCTGCTGAACTTGGATCCTCTTCCAGCATATGGATGCTGAACTGCCGATGGGCCTCGGCATGTAGGAGCTGGGCCCCAAACATGGATTCAGAGCACAGATCACTGGTGTCAGATAAATCTAAGCAGTGACAATGAATGGAACTGGAAACAGAACCTGCCTTACCTGAGCCAGCAGATGGACACAGAACAGCCCCTGGGATTTGCCGTGTCATATTCCACCTAGGCATTGGATCCTGGGCCAGCATATGGATGCAGAACTACCACTGGGACTCTGTGAGTTGGAGTCTGCCTGCGAAATTGGATCCTAGGTCGGCAGATGGAGGCAGAACTATCACTTGTCCTCGGAGTTTATGAGCCTGCTGTTGAACTTGTATCCAGATCAAAGATCACTGTTGTCAGATGCCTTTACACAGTGACAACGAATGGAACCAGAAAGAGCCCCAGGCCTCCACGGGCCTGCCAATGAACACAGAACTGCCACTGGGACTCGCTGTGTAGGAGCTCACTGCCAAAGCTGGATCCAGTGCACAGATCACTGGTCTTAAATGAATCTAAGCAAATGGAAGCAGAAACATCCCTTGGACTCCCTGGTCCGGCTGATGGACAACGAAATTCCAGTTGGACTTGGCGTAATATATTGCTGCTGCCCTCGGATCCTGGGTCAGCAGATGGAGGCAGAAAGGCCACTGGGGTTTGGCTTGTGGAACCCTGCCACAGAATTCAGATACAGAGATGGCAGATAGATGCAGAACTGACACTGGGCATCATAGTTTCGGGGCCTGCCTCTGAACTTGGATCCTGGGCCAGCAGTTTGATGCAGAAATGCCACTGGGGTTTGGCATGTCGGAGCCTACCACAGAACTCGGATCCAGGGACGGCAGGTGGATACAGAAATGAAACTGGGCATTGTAGTTTCAGAGCCTGCCTGTGAACTTGGATTGTGGACTAGTAGTTGGAAGCAGAAATACCACTGGGATTTGGCATGTAGGAGCCCACCACAGAACTTGGATCTTGAGCAACAGATGGATGTAGAACTGCCACTGTGCCTCAGTGTGTTATATACAGCCATAGAACTCAGATCCTGGGCCAACATTTAGATGCAGAACTGACATTGGGCTTTGGTGTGTCGGAACCCCCTGCAGAACTCGGATCAGGGGCAGAGATCACTGGTGTCAGATGACTCTTAGCAGTGTCAATGAATGGAACTGAAAACAGTCCCTGGGTTACCTTGGCCACTGGATGGACACAGAATGGAAACTGAGCCTCGGCATTTCAGACCCCATTGAGGAAAGGCATTGAACGGTTTTTCCATTATAACAGTAGCATCTAGATTCCCTTAAACATAAGATGCACTTCCAATGGAAGTGGCTGAAGGAGGCTCAGTACTCAACATCTAAGAAGATGGAGTCAGCCTTAACTCATCAACAATTGTGGAATAAAAATTGCCCGAACCGTTGAGACAACGCAGGGTTCCAAACAGTTGAGGGAAGAAACTCCCAAAGTGGTTAATGTGAAACCCACAGCTGATTCAGCAAATGTGGTGGTGGATCTCTACCTTGGGAAACACACTGACCTCTTGCAGTGTTTCAACATTGGTCAGTCCCAGAAAAAGATCTCTGTGATGTCCCGCTAAACAAAGACTGGTTATGGAGACAGTTCACAGATAGAGATCCTCCATGGCTTTCACAGCCACAGAGTTGGTCATTTGTTTACGTGGAAGGGGAAAGCTTGCTAGGGAGATGAAACACTGAGCAATGAAACAGGATTCTTAGAATGTCCATGAACTTCAGATTTTCTGACATAGTTGGACAGGGTGAGTGGGGGAGACAGAAGAGATGAAGATGGTGAGAGGAAAATACCAGAGAAAAGTAGCACAGAGGAATTGGAAGGTGACCGGGAGAATAATATATCAGGTGTGGTAATGGATCTGTCTTTTAAAGTGTCCTATAACTCTGCCTACCATGACCCATGGAACCCAGGATTGACCAGAGTACTAGCTGAGTGAGTGCATTCTTCCAGGTGTCATGGGCAGGTAGCCAGATGTCAGGACCTTCAATCCCACTTCATTTATTATGGAAATTTGGGGTCCTAAACTTGGCAACACTGGGAATAACGATGTTGAGTTCTCAAGACAGCTTATTTTTGATGAAAGGTCATGGACAAACTTTGGGGGCACTCAGAATAGTGGGGTACTACCACCTACTGGAGTACCTGGCTGCTCCACGGATTTCCAGAATGTGTGGCACTGTCTTGGGCATCCCAGCGTTGGCATATGTCTGCAGTGTAGGAGATGAGGTTAAGTTTAGAGAACAAAATATTTCTTAAGTCCAGGTGACAAAGGGTTGCATGGTAAACTG